>NC_085103.1:4175051-4215051 GCF_963422355.1 Corticium candelabrum
CATAAACATTCAAATGATTTCAAATGATTTTAAAGTTGAAGACAGTTCTGAAGTATTTAATTATGTTACAGTGTACTAGTGCATCGGTTATTATTTTCATTTTCTTTATTTAGATCTGCATTTCTTCAAGGGAGTTGTTTCCTAAGCAATACTGCGGAACGCTAAAGAAAGTTGATTTTTGCGGAAATCTGGCAGCAAAATTGCCAACACTGAAACGGGATCCTAAACTGACGGTAAAGGTAACGGCCTCAGATAAAAGTGTAACCCTCAAAGCAATCATCGACCGAGGACCCCAGGTAAGAGTCGACATTTACATATTTGACTATGCTTTGGACGCGAGCCTGAGATTCTATTTAGAGTGAAAAACAACTATTCAAATAGGTATATTGTAAACAGAGTTTTGGTGGAAAATTGAATTGGCCATTCTGCCCATAGGAAGAGCTATAAGCCAGACCTTGAAGAAGTTGTAGACAGAAATTAAGCGTTGTTGCAAAGGAATTAACAAGTAGAAAGACAAACGGTTAAATAAAACAGACATACTAAAAAATGAAATTCTTTAGAGTAAGTACAGTGTGCGCTCTTCAAATCTTTGACTCTCATTACGCCTCTTCACGTATATCATTTGAAGTATGCGGTTTATCCGAGTAATAGGTTTACACCTTGTTTAAATCATGGTGTGCTTTGCAAATGTCGTTCGTGTTCTCACAGAACGCTTAGTTCTAATCACGTAACTAAATCGTTGCAGATTTCGGAAGACAGGATTTCACAGCAGAGCGACTGGTCGATACCAAGCAGTGGACGAGGCTCAATGACAGCAAGTCAAGTAAATTTAATGAATTTTTGTTTGAATTGTTTTAGAAGTATTGTCTTGTTACATGCAGGGATTTTCTGACAGTGATACCGCATCTCTATCCCAGACATCAAGTAAATCGAGTCTGCAATCGTTTCAAGCTCAAGGCTTGCTAAGTACGGCATATATATGCATTGTGTGTCCGTGCGTGTGTGCGTGCGTGCGTGCGTGTGTGCGTGTGTGCGTGCGTGCGTGTGTGTGTGTGTGTGTGTGTGTGTGTGTGTGTGTGTGTGTGTGTGTGTGTGCTAGGACAAATAGTCATGATCAAATTTCCTGGTAAATTGTACAGGTGCACGTGAGAGCGACGTGGCTATGATAGCTATACCGAGCGGCGGACGGAGCGCAACATCGTCAAGTCGAGTAAGCCTAGTGCATTGAAGACCAAACTCTTTCCAGTGAATCGTTTTCAAATGTGTCACAGACATCTGCTGACAGCGGTTACAGTCACGGGAGGACTGCATCTCTGCCTGACCTATCAAGAAGAGAAAAGCTCGAATCTCAAGCACTTGCGTTTTTAGGTAGATTCAGCATGCGTACCATGCACCTGTGCATGAACTTCAGAGAGCACTGTAGCTATACCATCCCGTCACGCCTCTAACGACTCGCGCGCACAATGCGAGCAGCACACGCAGGGCCTTCCGTTTAGCCGACGCGCGCTACCATTGCTTCAGTAATCATATGCCTTTTTTCTACAGTACCTTACATCCAACTTGGCATGGTTTAGTCTTGCTCTATATTTGTATAATATGTAGACAACAGCTTACGTGACTGCTGAGATAGTTACTATTCTGTAGGCAGAGA
The DNA here is from genome assembly GCF_963422355.1 of Corticium candelabrum. NCBI lineage: Eukaryota > Metazoa > Porifera > Homoscleromorpha > Homosclerophorida > Plakinidae > Corticium > Corticium candelabrum. The sequence goes on from NC_085103.1 coordinate 4,176,703, forward strand.
GTCAAACTAGTTTGTTTTATTTAGCTTTTGTTTATCTACGTATGCCATATGTGAATTACGTTCAGTTGTACTATAGTTTGTTTTTCAGTCTAGTGAATAATTGCTTAAGGCAGTGGTTTGTTGTGTTTCCAGGACAAAATGAAGAAATGAACGAGTTCAACAGCAGTCAACTGTTCATAGAGTTGTCCAAAAATTTGGGTCATGAGTGGAAGTTATTTGCACGATCTTTGGGTTTGACAACAGCTGCTATTGAAAACATTGAGGCAGACAATTCAAGTCAAAGAGAACGAAGTTACCAGGTTTCTATCCAGTGGACAAGGCGAGGAACGGCCAGTAGGACAGCATTGTATAAGGCAATCATGGCTGTTGATCCTAGTGGAGCACTCATGGAACGGTTGATTGCTGGTCAGTAGTCTACTAAGGTTGTACGTTGAGTAGACTTAGATGCCCTTTTTAAAATCATTTGTTTGTGCTTTTGTTTGAATCAGTTCGACTGCAGTTGCTAGCAACGTTCTATTTCTTATGAATTGGGATGATGAGATTTTATTGGATTTTATTTGTGCATGGATATTCTAGGGCTTACCATTGCAGGTTGTGTAGATAGGACAATATATTGTTTATATTGCTTTTTGTCCAGTGTGCGTAGTTTGTATACATTTTATTGGTTTCCAGTACAGTACTTTGATAACAATGTAGATTGCAGTGACTTGCATATAGTATAGGAAGTTTACTATAGAATAACTGGTGATAGGTGTTTCTCATGATACCATGCAATCTTTCAAATGTAAATGTCCTATGGTTATTATCTATGTACTGATTGTGTGTACATATTAGCCTCAGTTCCAGACGCTTTCCCGTACATACTACTGTACTTTTGACTCCATATACCTGTCACGTGTAGTAGTTAGTACCTACGGGAAAGCGTCTGGAACCGAGGCTAGTGTACATAGTCAATTGACGTGAGCTTTCATTACCAGAAAATGTATACAGTACTCGCTTGATTATTACCCTAGGGCTTAAGTAAGCCCCCAGTCCCAACTTTGGCCAATGATCTAAGATTTTCACACCTTGTTTATTTTATTTAGTGCGAATTTGCGCTTTTCCATAGTGACTGTTTGCTATAGATTAGCTCCTGTAGAAATGCTGATATTCCTCAACTTGCACATGCCTGTTGACCACATGTTGAAGGTTTTCATGACCGTATAAACAGATTAGGTTTCTATATTTTAGGTAGTGGCGGTGGTTTAAATCTCTACTAAAGCAACATGCTGTTTTCAGTTAATTAATCGATCACTTCCGCCAATTAACAACTTTAAGTATCAATTTTTTTGAATACTTGATTTTTGATTCTGGCCAGCCGTGGGAAGTGGAGTAATAATGTGCATGTAATCATGCGTATGGTACCAACTGCAACTTAAAAACCCTCACACACACACACACACACACACACACACACACACACACACACACACACACCACACACACACACACACACCACACACACACACACACACACACACACACACACACACACACACACACACACACACACACACACACACTCACACACAGCAGAACGTGAGTGGATTGTTTGCTTTGACAACAGAACGTGATGGTACTAACATTAATTATTAACACAGAGTGGAATATGGCATGCACTTTCACTTCTATGAAACGCACTCACCATGCACGCCGACGACTATAGCATGAGTCTTGCTAAAACGTGATTAGAACGTGATCAGACTAATCAGCACGTATCTATTGTTCTTCGTTCGAGTTGAAGTATGACATTCTTGCTTTTTCTCACCTTGGCTGTCATTTCCACAGCGCCGGCAAGACCACTCGCAGGTATTACAATGTCTGAGCTGTCTCTAACCTTCAATAATTTGCATGTGTGATCATCTTGTTCAAATCTATTGTCGAGCTAGGTAGGTAGCACGTTCTTTGCTTGAAGAGTCTTAGTAACAATTGCGTTCCTTCAGGGGTAGGTGGACGAATACTGTACTGTAGTAGTTTCGTTCAGTGTTTGCTATTGAATTTAGTACACGCCGGGACAGATAGAACAGTGAACATATCACTGATACGCGAACGCGAAGGATCTCGTTCTGCGCTCGTTTGTGTAACCTAGAGACTGGCGAGGCTTCTTCGACATACGCTATATTGTGTACGATGACGAACTCGATAATGATCAGCGGGGCGTCGGTAGGACCGGCATCGGCCTGCCACACATGGCCGTACGACTTTTTATATCTAGCTAGCCCTCGACCTATCTAGACTAGCGTATCTAGATAAATCTAGTGGTCGAATAAGGGTATGGATCCCTAGATATGGTTATCGAGAGTCTGTAACACTAAGCCATTGTGCATGTGTTTCACGTGTTGAAAGGCTGGCTGTGGCTGTGTGCGTGGCGTGCATGCGTATGTTACGTCATTAGCGATAAAAATAGCGCCGATGCCTTTTCCTGTGGCAAAGAAGTCGATTGCGATCCAGAGTCTGAGACGTACGAAGATGATTTTAAGATATTTGATTGCAGAGGTTTCTATTTTAAAGCTAGGAGTGTTAGTAAAAAGCGACTAATTAGGGGAGCGTTCGATTGGGCTCTTTCAGACGAGGCTCCGTGTGCGCGCCCCTCTTCCAACTTCTACAGTCCTGCCGCTATAGTCGAAAGAGCCAACTCTACCGACTCTGCTGCTCGTTGGAAAGCACGCCCCTCTTCCAACCTCTAACAGCTCTAGGTTTCAAATAACTGCAGTTGATTAAATTCAGCTGTCTGAAACGCTGAAGAATGCAGAACATTTGCCTAGAGTGCTTGATGGCAATTCTGAGTCATTTCTCCTACAACCACGCCCCACTATGACGTGTAAAAGATGTCGCTTGAACGAACTAGCCGTTCAACAAAGAAGACGTCAACCGAAACCGATGAGAGGGCAGGATTGAAGTGCTAAAACGTTCTTACCCTTTGCAAAGAAAGTCGATCGCTGTGTAGCGCGCGTTGACAAGGACTTGACGTAATCTAATTCAACTTTACCTAGGAGAAGCAGGGGTGAAGTTCTAGCTGCTCTGATAGTAAACAAAGTTCCTGCATTCGGCACAGCTGGTTGTACCAACGATGATGTGCTGCACTTCGTGACGGTGCAAGGTCAGGCAAAGGTAGTTACCAAATTGAGATAGAAACACTTGCACACGTCCTAGTCATAGCCAAGTAACAATTTAAGGGCCTTGAAAGAAAAGCGCGGGCTGTTCCTGCGCGAGTTGGGAGAATGTGCTCACCACAAAGCTCGAACAGGATGACGTGATCTTCTGCTACATCCGGTGCATCAAGCCTGTGAAGTTGTGCTGCAAGACACTCAGGAGTTCAAATTCTTACGCTGGGAAGACTAGACAGTACCGAAGGGCTAGTAGATACCAATAGAGTGAGCTTGTCAGCAGAGAAAATTCCGCAGTTTCCGCTAGTAACCGTTGCTGAGTCAAATAAAGGTCAAACGAATTGGGGGCCGTACAATATTGCCTTACAACTCCTCTTCTCTCTCTCTCTCTCTCTCTCTCTCTCTCTCTCTCTCTCTCTCTCTCTCTCTCTCTCTCTCTCTCTCTCTCTCTCTCTCTCTCTCTCTCTCATGACATTATTACCTGCAGACTGCTGCTGCAAAGAAAAACGACTGTTTGACGAAAGGGGCGTTACCTCGACTCAATGAGCGTGCGCTATCTCTCCTGGAGAGTACAGTACTGTACTGTAGCAAAACGGAGACAGTGATAGTGTTGTTGTGTTAGCTAGTTACCTATAAACCTATCTCAGGTGCGAAGTTGCAGAATGGCCTTTGCGTTTTCATGGGGGAGGTCGTGTCCGGTGAATGATGGTGGTGTCCGATGAACGGGGTCGCAGAGAAGGATCACGTTTACCGTCCTAGCATAACCGTTTCAAGCCCTTGGAAGTCCCACGTCTAGAATCACAGTCTTTACTAATCCTTCGTACTGTGGGCTTTAACAAAGCTCAGTCTTACTTCGTTTTCTTCTTGCATGGCTGTCCCATGATGGTGTCCGATAACAGGGGCGTCGCTCTTGCTAACCTTATCGAAAATGTCCCGGCTGTCCTCCACGCGTGGGGTGGGTCAGTTTAGCTCACGTGAGTGTAACCGGTCTATAGTACGTACGGCTCTGCTATCGGCCAGAGCCCTCTAGCGGCTCTGCTAGCGGCTAGACCGCCGAACCACTTTGCTTCCAACGCCTTGTAAATCTAAACACAACGTTTTCAAAGCGTGGATTGACGCTACGAGGGGCCTAGATAAACTATGCTAGGTGGCCATGGGTCGGCTGTAGATGACAATCGTGGGTCACACTAGAAAATCTTTTCTCACGTAGCGCACGTGGACTCGTGTTCATTTCCATGTACACGTGTTTCACCTTGTCTCTAGTCACAAAGCAAATACTAAAATTTTTAGAGGACCATGCAAGGGCTACAGACTCACGTGAGCCTAGAAGTGTCCGGTTCCCGTATAACACTTTCAGCCTCCCATGTCCCGTCACACGGAAGGCTGAAAGTGTTATACGGGAACCGGACACCGCCAGGCTCACGTCAGTCTGGGAACGAAGCTAGCAAGGACAGGTATTCTATAGTCTTTGACATTTGCATTAGGTCGTCTACTAGCTAGTCTATATCAGGGCTATATGATGTTGTTTTTATAGGTACTCGATCACGATTCACCGCGCACGCGCAGGCACACCCACGCAACTTGAAAGTGTGCCATAATTTCAAGTTGCAGGCGCGTAGCCAGCGGGGTTTGCAGGTTGCGCACAACCCCCCGATCTAAGTGACGTCACGAGTGAAATTTGACTCTTGGTGTAACGCAGTGTCGCTACGGGAAAGCCGCCTAGGCGTCTAGAATTGATACCTTGGCCTGTCCTAGATGACTAATTTGGCGCTTCAGAAACCGCTTACGGTGAGCTGTTTACTGATGTCATATACGGGTACCAGGAAAGCGTAGCGCGAGAGAATCTTGAACAGTAGGGTAGGTGTACCTAGTTGTGGACTCTCCCCGGTAATTTGAGTTACAGACGCTGTTTCTCTGGTAACCTGCAACGGAGAGAGAGGGTGTACGCACCAATGTCTAAGCTTTGGAACAATACCTGTACGACTAAAATCGCACAACGTCTGCTAGCGCACTAGCAAAATATACGGGCTAATGTCTGTGAACAGCCCAAACGGGGGTGTATCCTAATTGTGGACATTTTTTCTCCGCCACAGAAAGCGACTGGGTCTGAGTAACAGCTGGACTAGATACCTGAATGGTTACCTTACAAGCTGGTATTTTGGGCCGCAATCAAAACCATGTTCTGTTGTGTATCACCACGATTCACCTGCGAAACTGTTAGCACCTACAAGGTTCCTCCCATCACATCCACAAATTCGAGGTATATGAATCGATCTTTTGTTGGATCATGAAAGTGCCCTGACGTTAGTTAAGCAATTATCGAGTACCTTGGTAAAGTTTTGAGCCTATAGGTACGTTGACTGTAACGTGCTAAAGAAGCGCATTATGTGCATGGAGCGAACGTGTAATTCCAGTCCAGTAAACTCGCGAATATCTTCACTCGTACTAGATCTAGACATCAGTAATCCACTGACAATCTGGCTGTTTTCACTGCTACTACATCTGGCCACACCAGGATTAACCTCGGTATTCCAGATTGCTTTCTGCACGTGATGGGAGGGGAGAGTGGGAGGAGAGAATAAAGCAGTCTGGGGACAGCTATATTTTAAGTGACTTCGGAAATAGGCGGTGTTCATTAATCGACAATTACCCGCGTTCATTAGGAACAGTAACAAGCACCAGATGGCTCGTGGGATATTGCCAGAAGCTGTTCTCTACCACCCGACTACAAACGAACGGGAGAACGTATAAAATGAGTGACTTTACCGAATCGGGTACCGAGAAGGCAAAGATATCTCGACAGTAGAGCTGTTCTCAGACTGCTTTCTTCTCTCCTCCCACCCTCCCCTCCCATCACGTGCAGAAAGCAGTCTGGAATACCTAGGCTACACTAGGATATGAAATGAGAACGAACAAAGTAGGTGGAATGTCAATATCAACGACATTCATAACCCAGTCAGAATTTGACTGTCTTCACTGCTACCAGATCTGATACAACATGAAAACCTACAGACTCACTTAGGATAGGTGGAAGGTCAACACTACCTTGTCTAATATCAATAATCAGCTCCACCAGCAACGCAAAAAGATGGTAGAACCACAGTTTACAGTTCAGACGTTCATCTAAACATGATTGATCGTCTCCTGCATTGCATCGTAGACAGAACACTTGGTTTCTGCAAAATTTGAAAGGCACAACGACACTTCACACAGAGGTGATACACCACAGAACATGGTTTTGCTCGCGGCCCAAAATACCAGCTTGTGAGGCAACCATTCAGGTATCTAGTCGAGCTGTTACTCAGGCTCAGTCGCTTTCTGTGACGGAGAAAAAATGTCCACAATTAGGATACACCCGGCGTCCAGGCTGTTTACAGACATTATCCCGTAGATTGTGCTAGTGAGCTAGCTGACGTTGTGTGATTGTAGTCGCACAGGTACCATTACGAAGCCTAGACATTGATGCGTATATCGGACATGTTTCCCTGTCTCTTCGTGCAGGTTACCAGAGAAAACAGCGATCGTAACTCAAATTACCGGGGAGTGTCCACAATTAGGTACACCTACCCTACCCGGAAGCAGCTTGCAAGAGATTTGTTTCTTTGGTTTACCTTCAGCCTGACTATCATGGCTTTGATTACACAAGCCATTGCCTTAGCTGAGAATTCTCTTTGTCTTGCCATTGCTCGCCTGCTGCAGCTGGTTGCCTGCTGGCCTGTCACAGCCTGTGGATGCGAACGGTCCATCAGCGCCCTAAGACGACTGAAGACCTACTTACGATCGACAATGACTGAGACACGATTGCCTGGCCTTGCTTTGCTGCATGTGTATGGCTACAACCGCGGTGACATTGATAAGGCTAAGGTCGTCCACAAGTTCTTCCACCAGTGCCCTACACGGTTGATAGTTCCTGCTTTATGAAAGACCAATGCCGCATGATAATGTGTTTGGTTGCACTCTTGATTCTCGGTAGATGAAATACACCATATCACGTTTGGTCGCTTCAGAGTTGGCAAGCCCCCCCCCCCTAGAGTCCGAACGAGCTACGCGCCTGATTTGTGTCATAACGAAGCACAACAAGAGAACGTCTTACGGTGCACCACTTTCTACGACATACAGTCTTTATTCCTAGTATAAAGAGAAAGGTGAATCGCGTTCTTGTTCGCCACGGCAGTTTTGCTCCCCGTACTTGACATTTCGGGAAAGCTAACGACAAGTGCTTCTACGCATTTACTATTTATCATCTTGAGATAGCTTGCTGTTGTACGACAAAGCGCTTTCTCGATCGTTCTCTAGTTGCACGTGACTCGAAAATGGAGGGAAACAGAGCATCACGTGATGGCATCTGAACTCGGAGCGTGAAGTAAGCCATGGAGAGGTGCCAGACGCCGCCGGCGCCGCGCTGGCAACGCAGATCGTGCATCTATGTTTACATGGTAGCTACAAGAGCTGGCTAGAATTGAGGAATAGCCTAAACCCGTAGCGATCGACAGACGATGCGCCGGTAGCGGTGCTTCTTCTACAGAAATTCAATAACTGCAAGTTAGATGTATGCGTTGGTACATTGCTATACTAAGCTACTCTACAACTTGATACATGGTAGATGTGTCCGGATGCCATCGCACTAGTGCGCGCTCCGTGCTCCACCCATTTTTGGGTCACGTGCAACATCGAGAAATCGCTCAACCGCATGTTATCTTAAACTGGTAAATGGATAAGTGTGTGCATAAAGGCATAATTTCAAGTTTGCGTAGGTGTGTCTGCGCGTGCGCTGTGAATTGTGAGCGGGCACCTTTAACAACGTTAGACAGAGTTGACCCCACCCCTGAGTCGTGCGCGCTAGCGGTACCGCTAACGCGCGTTGTAGCTAAGGGCGGGGTTATCCGCGCGAAGTACTTTAGCTAATTAGACTTGGCACTGCAGGCGTGTTGAGGTCATTGTAGCAACTGCAAGCGTCAGCGGTTCAGAAAAATATTGTAGTCCCTTACCCTCCCACCCATATCTCCTTTGGTATTCCAACGTGAAAGGCCGAGGTTCGGAGTCCCGGTCTGATGACCGTCTCCTGCAGCACGGTACGGTTCACGCATGCACGTATTTGGGCTCCGATCCTCGCGCCGGGGCCAGACTTTCCCTCCGGCAAGTCTGGCGAAGTTCGCCCGGAGAAGGTAGCTGACGACGAAGTTACCTGGTGATGTAAGACTATGAAGATCCGACGAAGGTAAAGTGTCAACTCCTGTCTAGCTAGATATACTGTTAGCTGATTGGCTAGTAAATTGCTTTCAGGTTTCTGTATTGCTTACCTAAGTTCTAGAAACTAACCACCTGCATAGTGTCCGGCTTTTTGAGAATTTTTAAGATTCGACTTGGGTTTTCCTGACGGACTACCCCATTAGAAAGTTGGACAGTGCACATGCGCATAGATTTACGAGTTTAAGTTAAATAGATATCTAAAATGTTGTCATTAATTTTTATTTTAATTATAGTACAGTGTGACTGCTACTTATGGAATGTAGTTTATTACTATTAGAAATTGTAGAAATTGTTGTCACAGAGCACAGTCTATCGGTAAATATGACGGTCTTTTCTAACGGTGAGATCGTGAACAATGGAGTGGTGATGGAAGGCTCTAGCGTGGACATCATCTGTTCGGCGGCATATTCTATGGAAGAAGCGGTATATCTGTTCAAGATTTTGCATTACGATAACGGTTACAACAAGGAACGTATAATAAATGTTTCTCATGTCAATAATAATACTCGGTTACCACGCTTCACATACACTATATTCAATATTACAATGGATCAGTTTGGCATATACGCGTGCCGTGTATTTGCACTAGACAATCAGCAATATCAGGTTCGGATGTCTGTCCAACTGGTTGCACAGAGTGCGTTGACCCTAATTTTTTCTAATTGTCAGGTTGTTTATGGAGTTCATTACGTCGTGGTTATGATTGCTCCAACGCTTACTTCGTACAATACAACGGCAGTTGAAGGAGATCGTGTTGTTCTTCTTTGCCCTGGCAAAAATTTTGACTCGATTATATGGAAATCTAACAAACGTGATGTATACAACGATTCATTAATACTCTTCAATGGGAACGGTACTAACAAGATGATCATTAAAAGGATTTCTCGTGATTATGCTGACATTTACAAGTGCAGAGCGGTTGCTAGAGAAGTAGTGACGGACGTTGTCGCTCATATACAACTGGTTGTCTTTTGTAAGTGATATTTGGATGTATCTACATAGACAAAGTACACGCGTAGACGAGACCATGAGTTCACAGACAAATTAGTGCGTCGACTGCATGATGGTGCTAGAGGTGACAGACTGAATGAAAGACAAGAAATTTGAAGACAAATCCATGTTACGCAAGAGTATGAATCTTCCAGCTCGCATCAATTGGATAATGGCTGGATCAAACATGACAAATAACCAAAAATTTGAACAAACAGTCAAACTTTCAGACATTAATTGAATTCAGCTAACTAACAAGCAAACAATCTTTTTGAATGATTTTGCACTAAATAGGTCATATCTGTGTTGTTTTGTTTAGATCCATCAAGTATCTTGGAGCATCCTTCTAACAAGACCGTTACTGTTGGTGAATCGGTCGAGTTTCGATGTGTTGTGAACGGTCATCCTACTCCTTCGATTACATGGAAACGAAACGGATTTCTGTTAGATTTGCGTCAGAGTGAGCTTGACAAGTATGTATCTAAATACTACGAATCAAACGTGGGGTCGATAATCACGCTGGAAGTGAAAAACGTAGAACGTGAAGAAGAAAGTGACTATTACACTTGCAAAGTAGAAAATGATTATGGAATATTAGAATCAAGGAAAGCTTATTTGCTAATTACAGGTGAGTGTCGATTTGTATGGTATTTGAATGATGTATGTGGTGTAGTGTGGTGCTTGCTGGTTTGTGTGTGACAGTTACACGGTTTACCATCACACACACACACACACACACACACACACACACACACACACACACACACACACACACACACACACACACACACACACACACACACACACACACACACACACACACACACAATATATATATATATATATATATATATATATATATATATATATATACATATTGCTGTAATGTTGCTTATCATTGTTTTCATTTCTAAATGTAATCCAATTAAGGGAATACATCTGATTTAGCATTACAAACATCTGCCATTACCCCTGTTGCTGCAAGAAAGTCTACTTCATCTACCAACAGTTTTGGTTCAGGGTCGGCGGTAGAACTGACATCAGGAGACGAGGATTCTAATGTAATTCAAACTAATTTGCATTTTGAATCAACAGATCCGTCGTCTGAAACCTCAATCCCAGAATGCAGTGAGCCGTATGATCAACCTACCAATGTTACAACGAAAAACGACATCGAATACGCCGTGAACAACAAATTTCCTAGGAACAGCAATAGCAGTCTGTATACAGTTGCAATACCTGTAGGAATACTAGCAGCAATTACAGCAGCATTTGTTACCATTGCTATTTATCAAAAACTAGCACGCAAACGGAGTGTAGTGTCGAAGCCAAGAAGTAATATACCACGGCGCCATCAAGAAGAAATGCGTGAATCAAATTACTCGGTAACTCATTCACTGAGTTAATTAACAATTTTGTTTAGTACAGCGTTGTCAATTTAACAAGTAATTCTTGTTGTATTGAAGGTGGAAAGTACTGTTCATCCATTTGAAGGAAATATTTTTCCGTTTACTATTGGTCCAGAAGGAGGCGAATATCGAGCAGGAGGCATTGCAATCTCTGTTCCTGCAGGCGCTTGTCAAACATATGAACAAATAACAGTTCAATCGGTATTTAAAAACGAACCGATTACACCGTTAGACTCGGAGACCTTTCGCTTTAGTGGAGATCTTGTGCTTGAACCTCATGGGCTGCAGTTTCACGTGCCGATAGAAATTCAATTTCCTTTTACCGCAGTTCAGCGAGGATGGACAATGTTCTTAATGAGAGAAGAGCCTGGAAAGGGATGGACGACTGTACTTTCTTTTGATGGCGACACTGGTCAAGTTATCGAACGGGACAGTCATTGTGATTACGACCCTAATACAAATACGTTAAAATTGAGCCACTTTTGTAAATATAGCTGGTGTGGATGCCGGAAAGAGAATGCTACCAGTTCAATGAAAGTCTTAGATTGTCTGTTTTTTTCCAAGATGACTACGTCAGGAAACAGCTGCGACTTTGTTCTTCATTTTTGCGATGATTGTCGTGACATATACAAAGTAAACATAACTGTTATTCTACATATTGCTACTATTTCTATACCGTATAAAACAAAATATTGGTGGATAGATCTATTTTGGCGAATGGGCGATTTTATGAGTTGCTGCTGATATGAAATTCGCCAACAGTTTTACCGTACGATATATAGACAAGCCCAGATTATATTCAAGCCTTCTAGTGGTAGTGGCCTACCTGTAAAGAGGTAAATAGTAAAGATGGCAATGCGGAAAAAAGCTCAACAAAGTAATCGACAAATAGAACAGTTATTGGGACACATGCATGCATGGATAAAAGCAGGCTTAGGCTCTACTTTTCAAGATCTCAGAATTTGAATAAGAATTAAGGTGCTTGAAACAACGACTATATATAGAGAATAATAAATGACAATCTCTAATTTTAGTGCAGCATATTTGAAATCGCTAAAATAGAATTCGACAATACGTCTCTAATTTCCACTAATACTTTATCTTATACGGTATCATAAACTCGATCTTTTTGTAGGAAGTTAAAAAAATGGAAACTATTGAAAGACATCCTAGGTTTAATTTCGCAAATCGGCGAAGAATTTTAATTTCTCGAGAGGGCGATCTAAACGTTAAAGTGATATCAAGTCACTTCAAAGTGGACGACATACCGGAGTTTTTCAACCAAGCTGCAGTATTATAAAGTAATGCGCTCTAGTTATGTATACTAACTGCATTTGTTTTGTTTTATATTTAGATCCAGATTCCATTAAGCTTCTTGTGGCCTGAACAACACTGTGGAACGCTTTGTAAAGTTTCTTTTCGTGCAAATTTACCAAAAAATTTGGCAGAAATGGAAGATGACCCCATACTGGCTGTCGACGTTACAGCCGCAGATCAAGTAAAAAGGCTGGACGCAATCATCAACCGTCCACAACAGGTGAGGGTGTTCACAACATAGCATTTCAGCTTCTATAGGGTTAAATATAAAACTTGACATTGTGAAATAGTTGCCTACTGACAATAAGAACTCTTATTTTAGCGTTCAAACACTAGTACGTTATCACGTATTTCTCTTGCTGAAAGCTCGAACTCGCGTAAGTGAATCGCTGTTACAAGTACAGCTCTAGCTGATTCAATTGCTTATTGCATGTATTGTACAGTACAAAGCGACCTGTCGAGTGGACGGGGCTCAATATCACCACGTCAAGTAAATTCTATGCTCTGGTGCGTAAAATTCTTTTTAAAATTTAAATCTGTTACATGCAGGCATCTTCAGACAGTGTTCATGATTTGTTTTCATCTCCGGCAAGAAAGCCAGACGAGCTGCTTCGACCCCGATCACTTGATTGTTTAGGTAAGACATGCATATTAATTAAATAACTTTACCTGCATGCAAGCCATCTGCTCGCTTAAACCGTGCGTGCGTGCGTGCGTGCGCGCGCGCGTGCGTGTGTGAGTGTGGCTTAAGAAATTATACAACTCACTGTCTAAAACTGCAGAAGAATCAAATAGTTTAGGCGACTAACAACTCATCATTGATTACAGCTTTTGTTTTACTAATATAGGTCCCAATGAAATCATGAATGAAACCAACAGTGCAAACATATTTCAAAAGTTGTCTGACAACTTGGGTCATAACTGGAAGTGTCTTGCTCGATGTTTGCATTTGCAAGAAGCCGAAATTGAGAACATCGAAGCAGATTATAGAGGGCAGCAGAAAGAACAAGGTTACTACGTACTCAAAACATGGGCCAAGAAACAGGGAGCTACAAGAGCAGTTCTCTTCGATGCACTCATGGCTGTTATTCCTAGCGGGTCGATTTTCGATTGCCTGTGACTTACAAATTGCGTGGGATTTTAGAACAAGCAAAGCATGAATAGTTACTCGTCTTTCGCAACTCACACTTTATATGTTAGTGTGCATGCATGTATAGATGCTCTAGAGCAATATGGCGTGTTTGCTGCTCATACTGACAGTCACAAATTATGTATATCACGAAATTAAGCGATAGCATGTGTGGTGTTAGATAACAAACTATAGACTTATTCTTGGTGGGGTTTTCGTGAGTTAATATTAACAAAAGAAATTAATATCAGTGACATAACGCTGTTGGTTAACATAGCAATACGCATTTCAAGCCAGTTGCTATCGCATAGCATCAATAATCTAACAATTTTCTTAATTAATTTAAACTAGAGTTCTGAGAAAGGATCCTTCAGTACTCGCGCTAACAGTAAAGGTGACGCCCATTTCTTGGGTTCGGGCAACCTGGAAACATGCCTGGGTACGCCAAACTAAGTTTTACTAAAAATATTTGACAGTACAGGTATAATGCATGGCTGCAACACAAACCAGTTTATCAAAATTGTTCAGCTGCGTTGAATGCCAGAAGTAATAATCACAAATGTAAAATCCTTTAGCACACACTGCATATTGCCACACCTTTGCTGGTAGAAAGACGCTTAGGCAATCTACCTTATAAGCGTTCTGCCTGTATACATAGTAGTAGCGCACCTAGGTGTCCAAGTGTCAGAGACATTAATCAATCAGTTAACTGTTTCATTACTCCGTATATAGCACCTATAACAAGCCCACAAAAACTTCTTGTCTCTGCATACCCGGATACAGCACCAGCTACAGCCGACCTCAATACCATGTTTGTTTGCTTAGATTGAGCTTGTCCATCAACACATTTGTAAGCAAAACACTCGCAGTTGTTAAACCCCAAGTTAAATGTTCCGAAATTCTGATTGGATTTGTACTGCTCTGCTCGTCTTGCAGTGATCTCTCGTTGTTCCTCGCTTTTGCTTGATTTTGTCTCATCAACGATTTTAATCTGTTCTCCTTGTAAGAACTCTTCAACAGATTCTCTCTGTACTTTCGAGTCGTTATAAAAACTAATAATTTGAGTTTTACTCACACAGATACCGTGATGATATAAGCGTGTCCCGCTTATCTTCCTGCAAACATGGTACCCTCGTTTGAGTGATCTAAATACACAAAGCAAATATTGTTAAATTAATGGTAATAGTTCTGGTTTACATAGCGATTTATTTCAATTAGAACTGGTGATAACAACCAAAAATCAGACACTTACTTTTCCTTGGTTTAAACTAACCTATTTTATGCTTACATTTTAGCATAATCTAGAAAGTTTGTATGATCTAGTACAGTAGCTAATGGCCGTCCCCTAGAGATCCAAGAAACATTCTCAATTAATTGTGAAGAATAAAATGTTATCCAAATATTGCAAAGACTGCAAGAAAGACTTGATCAATGGTAGTAACATTAACATGTAAGGAACTTATTTTTCTAATTGCAAACTAAACCTTAAAAGGGGCCTCAACCAACTGTCTACACAAATTCTGGTTACTCAACTATCTTGAACTATTTCAAAGAGTTTTGGATGGTACAGTCTGGCTTTAGTTTTCTCTCATTTGCAGTAACAAGAAAGTTGCGTCAACGGTCTACCTAATTTGCATAAAAGGCGGTCTCGCACTTAGAAATCCAGATTGCTCACTGCAGCTCTTCCGAGACACAATTTCAAGATACTGTAAACTCTAGGGGCAAATTCAATCAATTCAACTGCGATTCGCGAACTCACTCTATCGGCCTCTAGACTACCCAGAAAAAACCACGCCCATGTTTACAAAGGCTCGTGCCTTGTTGCTCTATCTTTGCTGGTGCTAGAATTTGCTGTATACTGATCACGGTAGATGTCCTAATGGACTGTAGTTGCTCTAGCAGAAACGGAAACCAACTGTCTAGCTAGAGATCGAGGCGGTTTTCAAGTGTTCACTCTTTACTCACATTTTTCTGTCGTAAGGTTTTTTCCCAGATCGCGATTTTCGTTCAGCAGTTCGTCGCCGTGTAGCGGACGAAGACGATGAAGACAAACACGTTGCACTTGCTGCTAGCTTAAAATTGAGTTCTAGAATACCATAGAATAAAAATATGTTATATTTAACATCAAACGTTTTGTAAACGTTTTGCATACCTTCGTCCATCTCAGTGAGTCTCAGAGCTGCGCATGAACGCGTGCAAAGTTAGAGAGCTCCCGTATGTTTGTTACATCATTCATCTAGCGATTTCCTCATCGATCTGTTGACACCTCGCTATACATTGCTCATTTGCGAAAACATACTACGAACTATAAACTTTTAATCTATAGTTGGTTGTGTAATCCTTTAGTACGCCTAGAAATTGGGGGCATGTGCATGCAAGTCCCCAACAAAGGCTGCTACGCCCACTATGTTTGTGCACATGCACTCTAGAGAAGTACGTGGTGGAGTAATCACTTATCTATGGATGTATACACCTCTTGCGGTACAAGTACAGTAACGTTCTCACAACAGACTCGACCTTGAAATACAAATGAACGTTAATTAAAAGACTAGAATGTTTGATGTTTGAGTGCACAATATGATTTTTAGCTTTGCCATTTAATTAATGCACCCGTTTGAGTGTACATACACGTACAATAATTTAGTGATCACGTACATACACAACTTAGTTCAACAGTTTATCTAAAGAGACTACAACAGAGGAATTTCTATTCGCCTTTGACGTCTTTACGAAAGGCTTCCGCTGCCCCCATGATCGCTCCTATTGGTCCCGCTGCAATACCTCCAGTAACAGCACCAATTGCAGTTGTCCGTGCAACTCTTTGAACTTGTTGTGATGACTTGTGAGCTTCACCTTTTAAACAAACGCTAGCAAAATGTTCACAGTTGTTTAGCACAACATTGTAAGTTCCAAAGTCTTGTGAGTTAAGATAAGCTTCGGCTCGTGAAGCGATTTCTTCAAGTTCGTCTTCGCTGGGTCGGTAGACCAATTCAATATTTTCTCCTTGAGAAAATTCTTTGATGGTTTCTTTGATGATTTGAGACTCGTTATAGAAGCTGATAACGTCATTTTGACTAACGCAAATTCCGTGGTGATGTAGGGTACTATCTCGAATAGGTCGACGAATATGGTCGCCTCTCTTGAAACGGCTGTATACAACTCAACGTCAGCAAGTGTACACTGAATTACAAGTATTACAAAGAGGTGTGAGCACACTTGTAATTAACTTAGGCAAATCAACGCCATGAGGGCATGCACACACACACACACACACACACACACACACACACACACACACACACACACACACACACACACACACACACACACACACACACACACACACACACACACACACACACACACACACACACACACACAGCAATGAGCATTAGCAGATAAGAACACATACTACTAATCTAAATTAATTCGACAAATTAACAACATTGATAACAATTTCTGTTTTAAAATAAAGACCCACTGCATGTGCTCTCATCTCGAACCGTGAAGATATGTATGAAAGTTAGCCATCAGTTAATTAATTGATACTACTAATAGTAAAGCATTCAAGAACGTCTAAAGGTATAGGGCTAGAGGGTATTGTTATCCTAGAGCGCACTTTTAAATTATAGTCTAGTCTATATAGATGTACCGACAACACTAGAGATAATCACGCACATTTCTTCCTTTTGCCTTTGCCTTTTCAAGCAGTGGCGTCGCTAGACATGGACCCTCCCAATAGGTGTGGCCTCTCCGCAAAGTTTGGAGACCCAGCGGCTACCTCTCATCAGGGTTTTGTCTTGTTACAATGTATATATATCAACTGCATTGAGAGAAGAAGTCGAGCGCTCACCATTCGCTTTGGCCTTTGAAGAAAGTGTCCAGTATAGACGATTGTGCATGTGGAGCAGTCGGCTCCTCTGTAGGCTTTGAATTTGCGTCTAGAATGAACACACATTTGCAAACATTCGTTCTGAGGTTATCCTGAAATGCGAACCTCCCATTAACGTTCACTGAGACTCAGATCTGCATGTACCGTATGTACAGTTGTGTACTCAATGTCAAGAGCAAGTGCAAGGTTAGAGGTTTCCCGTATGTTTGCGGACGTCGTCTAGTGACTTTATCTATTCAACGTCAATGTAAGAAAGATAGCAAGCAGCGGGTATCTTGCTACAGCTATACTGCTTCTTCTCTTGACTTTTCAAACGGTGCACGCATGGAAGAGGATGGTTTGACATCCCAACAATTAGCGTGTAGTCACGTGATCACACAAAATTTAGTAGTGTGCCATGGCGGATCCTCTAACTTTTAGATCATTCGTTATACCCCAAGTGTATATGGGAAGACACATGTTTGGCCTCAGATGTACCTGCATTCTTCTCTGCTAGCAACACCTTACACCACACGTGTTTGCACAGACTTTGTACATTTATTGTTAGTATACTCACAACATCAAAACAAAATACTACCACCTACCTAACCTAGAGACTAAACCAGGCAGACACACTCACACCTGCCAGAGTGATGTATACTCTGTAGCAGGTAGGTTGACAGCAATATATCTAGAGTAAATTCCGCATTTCTATTTGAAGTTTATGACCAACACCAAACTGACCGTTCCGCGTCTGCAGTATTCGCCAAGTCAAATGTCTCTATTGTAGTATCAGAGTACAAGCTACCAACCAACTTTGTCCAACAGCAATATGAGTAAAATACTCCAACAGCAACAGGCGGATGTCTAGACCAGAAGCCACCGCTTCGCTCTGTTCATGTCATTGTCTTGGTGGTAGTCACTACAACACAGTCAACAAACGTTATTCATCAGTTAAGAAACGCAACTGAAAAAACAAACAATTACTACCTTGAGCTCACAAAAACTGCCGAAGCTAAGAAAGCCTTGGCAACAACAGAAGCATGTCAATATTTTCTGCTATTTGAAACTCAAAGGTTCTCTCAAACGCAAGGAAATTGTTGCTCTATGTTGGATCACGTGACACTGCCAGCAATCGGAAATGGTGACTGACATCAGACAGGTTGAATGACGGGAGATTCCCTAGCAACGAGTGTGTGAAGTTGTCACTCCACAACAGAAGCTTTCCAACCCACCTGGAACAGCCACAACGCCACGAGATAACGTCTCAGGCCACTGGCAGTGGCCAAAACGCGTGACCGTACGACACACCGCCCCCGCACGCCATTTCGACACAAACTCAATGCGCAACCATCCAGCCGGTCGTTGAAAATGCGCTCCATAAAAGAAACCGCACGGCGGACAGCTCGGCTCGCACAAACGCAAAAGCACAAAAATCCGAGAGCGACAACCTACGGGGGCGGTATGTTGTGAACAGGGCATGCGCGAGAATGGAACTCTGACCATTTGCAAATAGAACGACGGACGGCGCATCTGCTCGCAGATTAACATGAGGGGACGAGCGCTACGACTGCTACTCATGTGCTCCATCAGCTTTTTGCAAGGTTGGTCCCCTAACGAGCTTTCCGACCTCACGATTCACGCCTAATCATCTCTTTTCCAGCTTCCTGTCGCGTCGAGACGCGTATCTGCACTTACTACAACGACTACTCGAATAATGACCCCGTTCTCGCAGTCGTAAACGGCACCGAGAACTGCTCCCTAGCTCATCCCGGTAGACGAAACTTCGAGTGCGTCTTCGGCGTCACCATCAACGCGTCCGGTACACGCTCCAATCGAGTCGGCTCGTGCGTGTTCGAGTACGACGACTGCACGGTGAACGAGTGCGTGCTGAAGAAGACCGAGCCGACGCCAAACGACAACGGGAATCATCATTACTTATGCTGTTGCAAGGGCGACCTCTGCAATAGTAAAATCGTCGGGCCGGAGCCGTCGACGCCGCCAGTCATCGTGCAAACGACTGGATCGTCAGTCAGTGAAGGTCAGTCGCTCGGTCAGTCAGTCATTCAGTCATATAGTTGGTCATCTTGTCACTCAGTGAGGGTCCGGCGGTCAGTCAGTCAGTCAGTCAGTCGTTCAGTAATTAGTTGGTCATTCAGTCAGTGAGTGAAGGCCAGTCGGTCAGTTGTTCAGTCATTTAGCCGGTCCACCAGTAGTCATTGCAGTGTGTTATCTCTCGCAAGCATCAGGCAACTGCGCGTTTACGTACGGCTTTCATCTAATCACGGCGAACCACGCCTGCGATGAACGCCATCGCATACTGCACACTGTACACGTTGCACACGATTCGCATGCGACTTGGTAACGTTTAGTGTCGCTGCTCGCTCGAATCGCTAGAATGGTGCGTGGGAGTTTTGTTTGATTTCGTATGTGTTTGCATTGCTTCCTATCATGTGTCTTCCGTGCAGAACGTCGAGTAGGAGACGAAACGAAGCGATGGTTGTGGGTTTTGCAGTTTTTGTTTGCATGTCGCGTTGGGAAGTTGGTGATTGATTGTTTGTATGTGCATTGGTTGAAAGGCGGTCGAGTACAGCATTGGATATGCAATATCTATGCATGATTATTCATTGTAGCTGCGCTGCGGGAATACGTTGGCATGGAAGAATGTGATTGTTTTTGCATGCCGTTCCGGACTGGGAAGCCTTGCTAATAATGGTGAACGAAGGGGAGGGACTCTATATGAGTTTGATTATCCTCATTTGCATTGTGGTGTTTGAGATGGTTGCTATGTTGCGTGGTATGTTTAGGTCTCTGTGTTTGCAAATGATGTGTTGTTGATTGCTCTGTTAGTGAGTGAAGCCTGTTGGCTGGTAATCTTTTAGAAGTGTTTTGGCATATGAATGTGGCTAATGTGAGATTGATCTACTTCCTTTTGACTCTTGACAGTAATTTATGGCTGCAGTCTATATCTCTGTGTCTCTCTCTCTCTGTTTTTTGCAACACACACACACACACACACACACACACACACACACACACACACACACACACACACACACACACACACACAAACACAAACACACCACACACACAGACACACACACACACACACACACACACACACACACACACACACCACACACACACACACACACACCACACACACACACACACACACACACACACACACACACACACACACACACACACACACACACACACACACACACACACACACACACACCAGTGTTGACAGTTTATCTTATTTCTTATTTAACAGTATCCTGCCACTCCTAGATAAAATTATCTTAGTAGATCATAATGTACCATTATTGTTCTGCATCAAATTTCTGTGGGTCTTACAGCTTCTTGTCTATATCAAGAAATGCATGACATTGACACTAATCTTTTTTCTCATCACCCAAACAGACTCTGATAGTGCAATTCAACATGCAGACCACTCCTCTGTGTGTGGGAATCAACACCACCAGCCAACAGTTGGCAGGCAGATGCTGTGAAATCAGCAGCATTTCTAATTAATGAGCCTCCCTTAGCTGGTATAGTGTGGTCTCATGATGATGTTGTTTATTACCACCTACCTTGCCTATGAAGTATTAGCTCATGCATAGAGTGAGCTTCTGTCATGGCTTCTTGTAATCATCAGGATTCATCTACTTCCTCTCATTGTCTTACTGACTTAGAAAAACCTTGGTGGATAGGATATCCAATTAGTTATGATATTCTTGTGTGTTTGTGTTTGTGTATGCATGACATGGCCCTGACAGAATCTGGTCTTTTCCAGTTTGTTCTGGATAAGTCCTGTCTTTGTTCTGTTAGGGGTTCATAAGATGGTTTTAGTGGGATCACTGCAATATGTTGTTTCTCATGGTAGAGGATAAGCCCTAGCAGATGCTTGTTTTGTGTTATTGTTTAGCTCTGGCTGATTGAGTTCTAAATTTGACTACATGGTGTTTGTTCACTTGCCTACTTAGGAGCTGGTCTGAAGTTACCTAGTGGCTGGCTTTTTCCAACTAACTCCATTTTGTGTTAGTGGTAGTTACCTATCTTACACCCCTTCTCCATGAACATTTTGTAGAGAGATAAGATTATTATCCTCCTTGATAGTATTCATGAAGACATGCAGATTTGGTTGCAAGGAAGTAGGTGTGTTGAATTTGCATGTATGTCAATCTTCCTGCCCATTGCTCAATCAAATCTTGTGGCTTGTATGATATTTTCCCTATTGTGTTTTCAAGTCTAAATGTCAGTTGAACAGTTATGAGACTAGTATGTTTATTATCTCTGAATATGAGGTATGTTTTATTAAGGAAATTTATAGAAGAGGTAGACACTTGTAGAGTTTCAGGCTCAAGTTAAGGAGAGTGTCAGATATGATTAGACGACAACAAAGTATATGAGGATATTATATAAAACATATGCTGTGTTGTGGTTGGTACTTATGGTGACTATTAGAGATAAGTTGCTGGGCAGTCTAATTTCAGATGCTACTCCTACTCCTCCTAGCTTCCTTCAGCTATCTCTGTGCATATCAGTTATCTCTGTGCATATCCTTGGTTATATATTACTAGCCCACCATCCTGTTCTCAGCATGGGCAGATTAGACTAGTTGGTAGTAAATTTATTTATCGTTCTAGGTACAGACACACACACACACACACACACACACACACACACACACACACACACACACACACACACACACACACACACACACACACACACACACCACAGCTCTCCTTTGTTAGCCTGTGGAGATAGAGAACAGGTGATCAAAGATGGAAGTGTGGAAGTAACAAATTGGGAAATGTGGTCCTTACATACTAAAGGTGTAGAATGACACGACATTCATGCTATTAGCTGGACAGCGTGCATTCTCATGAAGAATTCCATTCAGAGGTCTATATCTCTGTTCAACTATATCCCGTTCAGAAAAAAGTAGTGAGGATTGAGTATCCCAAAGTCTAGCTAGCGAGCAGCAAATTTCCCACTCAGAATCATATATTCGGGCAAGCAAAATCATGGAAGTCACGTGCAGTTATTTCTCACCCGTATAAGGCTTGACTCTTATGCGGATGAATTCAAATCTTGGTCTTCTCGCATTTTTCGGTAGAAATCGTCACTTTCCGTGTAGAGCTCAGTGCTGGAAACGTTTATGTCAAATTTGGTGCAAATGCAATCAGAATTTGGAGAGAAACACAAGCTGTAAAAGAACAGCTTTAGTCGGCGAGAAATCGTCGATCGCTGGAAGCGTTGAGAAGGATGGCGACTCGTAAAGTCCACACGAGATCGGTGCGGGCGTGCGTTCAAATAAACCGGAAGGTGTAACATTCCTTGTCCTCGCAGTTTTTTACGTGGGTGTCGATATATGCTGCATGTGTATGCAAACCTTTCAACGGTGATTTCTGGATATCTTTCTGGATATCTTGATCATTCCAGATTTAACTGGTCGTTGATATTCTGGAAACTAGTAGTGGTTTCATATTTTCATTCACGTTTAGTTACAGTGAGAGACATCAAATAGAGAGTTGTTCGTGCTTTGCTTGTAGATTAAGTTAATTAAACAAAGAATGGGAAGTTTATTTACTTTTGTGGTCCCTTAGTGGCTGTCCCAATTTCTACCTTAAGGGGTTTAATAGCGTTGGTGCTTTGGGGCCTACTAGCAATCAGAGAGATAAGAGAAGTGACTGATCAGTAATAGGATCAATTGTATTAGGATATTTATCTTACTGTTAGGGTTTCTTATGACAGTTGAGGTAGTTAGCTGTTCTGTGGCTTGTCATTGCTCCAATAACGGTAATCAGCAATTGTACCAGGTGTATGTATATCTCATTAAACTGTAATGAATTTTGGTGTACGTACTACTTGTGAATAGGCAGAAAGGGGATCATAGACCTAATGTATATGCAGAGTATGTGAAATCTGTTTGAGTACAACATAATAATGTGTGAAGTTAGTTACACGTGCTTGTCTCAGCTCACCTTCAGGTTGAGATGTAATTGACCGTCTCAAAGTATGAAGCTGAGAATATGAAGAGTGACTGTAATGTTGTTTCTTGCCACTCGCTGATTATTAAGAGAAAGTCAGCATTAGAGGAGCACTGTCCAGATTATGCACATACTCGAAGTCATGCCCTCTTAGTTCACGGAATAGACAGGAACAGGAGGCTGTGCATCAAGACATAGAGTACCATGTGTTCTTCTAGGTGGTTCAGTTTACAAATCTGAATGAGTAGGTATACGGATGTACCAGTACTCTAGCTAATGTTAGATGTAGTCATCACGTAGTTTACGTCTGCCATGATTGTTGCGTAGGCGCATTGGACGATTGAACCACAGTCAATGTGGGAGCATTCTTTGCAGCTGTACATCTTCTGCGTAGAAACATTGTCACGACCCTTGCAGTTCTGCTTTCACTCGTGTGCCATTGTGAAATAAGATATTTCCATCTTTTCTGGCATGAATGTAATTTGAAGTGCTCGAACAAACTCCATTGTGAACACTTACTTTCTAGACGGCATTTCACCCGTTTCTATGTGTAAAATAAGCTTTCTCTTGTGATCACTGTTTGCTCACGGTCCAAACACGTGATATATTACAAGTCCAATAATTCTGTGTGGTAAGAGTTTGTGGTGGCGTATCGCATCCTTCCAGCGTCATCGTGCTAAGTTTCTCTGATTTTGAGATTTTGATTTTGTGTATATATTTTTTTAATCCGGTATCCGAGGCACCAGTGCACATACATCAGGACAGTGTTCTTTAATATTAGAGAGTCTCCAAGACGTTGCTTGTGTACTTGTCTGTTTGTACCTATTACCAGTTAGTTACGTAAGTCTCGCTCTGAATATGATGTTAAATTAATGCTGATGCTGACACCATATGAATCCTACGTCAGCCGAGTGTCAGTGTCATATTGTGAACCAGGCTTAAGTGTGTTGTCTGTGAGTTATGACAAAGCAGTCTAGCTATGACATTTAAGTCGTGTTTATAGGTAATGCAACTAACATGCGTGTAGCTGATAATGAACAGTTAAATGAGAATCGAATGTGTCCATTTGTTATCTTCATTTGCAGAGTTGTAGTGCGTTGTAGTGCAGCTTTAGTAACATGAGGTTATATTGTGTTGAGTCAGTGACATGCACATAGATTAATTGTATACATAACAGTATGTCAATTATTCTGTGTCTGTTACGGTAGATCCTAGTACTTCTTCCAGTCCAACATCTGGCTCAGGTCAGCGAGTCATGGTCATCATCGTTGTGGCAATATGCGTCGGCTTTCTTATCGTTACATTTCTTATCATCCTTCCCATATGGTACTGGTGTGTCTGCCATCGTACCAGTGACTGCGAAATAGACAGAGAAGACATTGAAATCTCTTTGATTCGAGCCTCGTCCATCGACCTCCTAAGTTCCCCCGGTGCCAATCAACCGGGATCGCTCAAGTTTATTGACAAGATCGGAAGCGGCCGGTTCGCAGAAGTTTGGCGAGGAAAGTTTCTCAGCGAAAACGTTGCTGTGAAGATATTTTATGAAGGAGAGAGGCCGTCGTGGCTTGCGGAAGTCAACACATACGTCAAGCCGATGATGCTTCGTCACAGCTCACTGTTGAGATTCTGGTTTGCAGAGAAGAGATACGGCGATTCAGGGCCCGAGTACTTGCTCATTACCGACTACCATCCAAAGGGTTCACTGTGTGACTTTTTGAAGGAAAATGTGATTCATTTAGACGATATGTGTATGATGGGGTCTACTCTGGCAGCAGGCATGACGTACCTTCATACAAGGATTGTCAGTAGCGACGGTGTGAAGCCTGTGATTGCGCATCGAGATATCAAGAGTCGAAACGTGTTGATCAAGCAAGACCACACGTGTTGTATATCGGACTTTGGGCTTGCGATCAAGTTCAAGCACGGAGAGAAGGCAACCGAAGCACACGGCCAGGTTGGTATGTTGTACAGTAAAAATAGACTTGACACACACACACACACACACACACACACACACACACACACACACACACACACACACACACACACACACACACACACACACACACACACAACACACACACCACACCACACATGATGCTACGTGAACATGCTAGTTTTTATGACAATTTAAGGGCATGCGAAATTAACTTATTGATTTCAGAATTTCTAAAAATTGGAATGGACAGACGGCATTTATTTTTATATTTTTATTTCTATTTTTTATTTTATTTTTTATTTCAAGATAATTTTTTTATAACTTATAATTTTTATTTTTATTTTTCATTTTATTGTTTATTTTTTATTCATACTTACATCTGCCAATTGTTATTGCTTATCGAAGTGTGAATTGCAAAACCGTCGATTTTTGATGGTTTAGTGTACTGATTTGACCTTATTGTGTTTTTTTTTGTATTGAATTCAGGTTGGTACCATCCGTTACATGGCGCCCGAAGTGTTGGAAGGAGCTATCTGTTTTCAAGAGCAGTCGTTTCTTCGGACGGACATGTACGCTGTAGCATTAGTCATGTGGGAAATGGCCAGTCGTTGTGTTATCGGGAAAAGTATGTATGTCTGCCGTCTTGCTTGCTACGGCTTTAGTAATTTGCTTCTGATTGTGTTATGTATGATTGGTGTTGTTTGTTAGATGGTGTGAGGCCTTATCAGCAGCCGTACGAAGCAGAAATCGGATCTCATCGAGAAATCGGATCTCATCCGAGTGTGGAGCAAATGTTGGATATTGTTGTCGTTGAGAAGCTGCGGCCGGCATTTGGACCCGAGTGGGACAACAGAGAAGTTAGTCACTAGTGTGTGATATTGTTTTGTAGGAAGACGGTAGACAGTTGGTCAGGTGGGTGAGTATAGATACTGAATTATTGGGCTGGAGTGGAACGTGTGAGATGGATGTAGAATATGAAGGGTGGGTGGTGGACGGACAAGGTTACTTAGTTAGTAGTCAAGGTTACTTAGTTAGTAGTCAAGGTTTCTCTACGTATTGTGCACTCGAATGATACCAATTGAATGTTATGGTCTGACGTCACAGAGTTGGTCAATAAGTCTTTATCCATCAAGGTTTTTGTTCATGACAGTGGCGGTTGTGTCTTTCACTTTGGAGCGTGTTAGGATGCGATTTCTATATAAAGACGTCGCCCGTTTGTGTTCTGGGCATGTGGCATGCTTCGTGTAGCGTTGAGCAGGTACCAGGCTCTTCTAATTCTTCTAACACAAACCGTGTAAACAAACAGCAGTACTATCCAACTGTCTAGTTGCTGTCACTGTATGAGCAGGCAGACCTTGAATTATGGAGCAGAGGGAAACCGTTTTGTAACCGATTTTGGTGTGGGCTTGTCTCTGACTAGGCATGTTGACACACAGTGTACGTACGATAATGACTGAAACAAAAATCAAAACGATTCTACTGTTTGCCGTGTAGCCGCTTGAGACAATCCGTGAGACGATCGAAGAATGTTGGGATTGTGAAGGAGAGGCTCGTCTGACGGCTCAGTGTCTAGAGGAGCGACTAAAACAATGTCAACAACTTCTACACCACTTTAACCAACCACAAGTGGTTGAACTTCCCCCTGAAACCACAGCCGAGGACACGAGTGGAAGTAGCAGCATTGATACTACGCCGTGGAGAGCACCGAAGCTTACCGGTGTAACACCCCGGGGCATCGAACTTCCTAATGGAACGGACACTCATCCAATCTGGCCAAACAGCAATGGTCACAACCCCGTCAATGGCACACACACCTACTTTTACCAGAGGGGCATTCTTAGCAACGGGTTTGTTCCGCAGAATGGAATTATTGAGAGACGGAGTCCGACGAAGGCGACTAACATGCAACTCTTCTCTCCTCTGAGACACGTCTTTGTTCCTCCTCCACCCGAAGCGAGTTCCTCCTCTTGTCCTCCTCCCTATAGCCCCACACCCGAGGCAACAACTGGCCTTAATTTGAAACTTGTAAATGGCAAAGAGACTGTCACTACAGGAAACGTTAGAGAGACGAGCTTGTGAATTATGTGTAGAAATAAGTTGTTAACAACGTCATAATGTAGCCAAGGACATCAAGCAGTCAGTGAAGATGTTCTCAAACAACACTGACTACAGCAGTGACTGGAGAAATTTAGAGATGCAGCTCTATTGTTGAGATACCAGTGTATCTATGTAGTAGAGTATGAGATGTTTATGGATTCTTTTGTATTTATTGTATTTCACACTTTATCTGGATTTATTTAGAAAGAGTAGGTTGTAGAGATAAACAAGTGAAGTTGTTCCAATACATACAGAACTGATGAAATCGTAACTTGTGTGAGAAATTGCCGCTGGATTATTTTTGTGTGTGAGCATGCATGCGTGCATATGTCTGTCTGTCTGTCTGTCTATCCCATTTGATCTGCCTGTATATTTGTATGTATATCTGTGCATATGTATGCATGTATCACTGTATGTATGTATGTATGTCTTTCTGTCTGTCTATCTTTGTCATTATAATCTGTCTGTTACATATAATCTGTGTATGTATGCATGCATGACATATGTATGTATGTCTCCCTGTCTGTCTATCTTCATCATTCGATCTGTCTGTATATATGGGCATGTGTATTGTCTGAAGACATCAACACCACATTTTCTTCTGCCACTTGTATTCATTATTCATAGACTCGGGGCTTGTATTATATAATTGGAAGGTGGCCTTTGATATTTCTACCAAAGTGCCACTAAAACACATACCCATACTAATTTTGGATATTATTTTGTTGCCACACTGCTTTGGCATCTGGTGCACACCATTAGCTACATACTCTTCAATGTCTTCCCTAATCATGTTAGAGCTATTGAAAGGATGCGCTAAGTATTAGAAGAAATACATACGCTGCTAAGTCCCCAGGCCTGGGGTGGTGGTCAATGTTGTAACACACTAGTACAACACTAACCAAGTAACATGATTTTTTGACTGAGGAGCTACAAGTAGAAGTGGCTTCATTAATATTGATGCAGAGATTGACTTAGGCCATTATGCAGTTAGCACGCATGGTGCAGGCATTACATGCGTACATATTGCATTACCTGGAGAGTAGGCTGGAATCCATCCACAATCAAGCACTTGTTCTAGCTAGAGTGATGGCAATCTCTTGCATGATGCAAATCAATAGAAGTAGACAGTATAAGTGCAGACAGGCAAGATAGTATGCAGCAGCTACTGTAGATGAGCTAGAGATAGTACATTCTGACTCATTCCATGAGCTTCTGTAGACTGTAGATAAGCATGGGCCATATTGTCAAGACTGATAGTATGGAGTCCGCATCCCTGGACATTGGAAGCCAATGTACAGACAAACAGATAGCGATGTTTTGTATAGACAGACAGATGGCAAACATGCTGTACTCACATGCAAGTTGTTTAGAAGTAATTCTACCTTTCCATTGTTTGTATTTTGTCACTCCTACTATAGTTCACACACACACACGCGCATGCGCGCGCGCACACACACACACACACACACACACACACACACACACACACACACACACACTGCAACATACTTGGCTGCCTGTCTGTCTGTCTGTCAGTCTATCTGTCAAGATCTCATGTAGCACCACTGGGTCAGTACATCCAAACGCATTATTGTGTGCCTGCTTGCCATGCTGTGTACTAATCTACATAAAAAGATTCTGGACAACTACCTGCTTCCTAGTTGTACATCAACTCATCTGAACCAGTTGTAGCAGGTTGCTCAAAGGCTCAACTGCCCTAACTATTACGTAGATAATCCTATAACACACAACACAGAAAACACACTTAATTACTCTATTCTGTCTAAACACTGACTCGTGAGTCCAGAATACTGTTTTTCAAATCACTCGTTTGTTCACTACTAGAGTATGCTATGCTTCTACTGTGTGGAGGAGCTGCATTAAAACTAGTTTCAGAAAACTATAACCAGTCGAAGGATAAGCAGCCAGACTCATCATGAATGCTGCTCCTTTCATAGAACATACGACCCCTTTGATGGCTTTAGACTTGCCAAGATATGAGGCCAGGATTGGATTATTCCAAGCTGTAATGACATTCAGATGCATCCGCAGCCTCTCCATCATACTTTCCCACTTTTTCAAACGACGAATGGATTGCTGAAGTCGTGTACGAGGAATAGGAAAACGTTGCTTTTGCCATCTCCGAGAAGTAACTTCATGAAACGAGCATTCTCCGCTTGCACTGCTCAGTGACCAACTACTAGAGAGTGTTGTGTCGAGATAGCTTATAGACATACAGCAGAGAGACTTGATTACATGTACTTCAAAGTATTAGTGTTTAGTAGTAGAATTTGTTGTCTGGTTGTAGTGTGTTGTGTTGGTATGGCTCCACGGACTGTCGGTCTGTCAGACTGAATGAAGGACTTCCCCGGGTAAACAAACAAACAAACACACAAACTCTCCATGTACTCAGAACCCATCACTCCAGCCATACTTCACACTTATAATCCATTAAATGTACTTACGGATAGTATCAATGCCACTGTTTACAGAGTTCAATATATACAATCATATGCATAGATCTTCCATCTCATCTTGTGTGTACAGCAAGACAAATATTGGTCTGTCTGATTCAATCCCCACCAACTGTCTCCTCTGCTTTCTTATCTGCAGCTTCTTGTTTTTTCTTTATCTTAGACATCAAGCCCTTGGCAGGATTAAAAACGCCGTTGGTCTGTTGTGCACAGACAAAACATCGAGTCGACTTTCTGTAATGATTCAATGCACACCTTTCGCAGAAGTAGTGACTGCATTTCGTCACGATAGGATTGCTAAACGACTTCCTGCATATGAAACAGGCAAACGGCAGATCGTCTTCGCTGTCCGAACTTGAACGTACTTCGTAGTCTTTCACTCCTTGTGTGCCATACTGTTTTGACTCGAATTCTCGATCCAACTGCCAGCCGCTCTTATAGTCTGTCCGATCGTGTAGAAACTTGCAGCTGTCGCCAAAGCCGCAAAATCCCGTCTCCTTGTAGTCCTTGCAAAGGTCTGGCTGGTAGTCCCATCTCACTGTATTGCGGATGTGCAAGGGAGCCCGGATGGGTCCGCGCTTTTTCTGCCCTCCACCGATATTTCCCACGGCCGTGTCCTTGGCCTCGTAGTACTGCTGGTAGTTGTTCACCCCTCTGTACAAGCTGTCCTCCTCCTTGCCTTTCAATTCGCGGTTCACGTCGGCTGCTTTTCTCTCGATGGCCGTCGCGTCGCGGTCTCTCTCCGTATCGAGATCGTACGTCGATGTAGCGCCCATATCGTCCGGTCCCTCGCGTTTAGCCGACCTATCCGACTTGAATTCGACTGTTACCCCCACCTTCTCGACCTTTGAAGTTGTCGTCTGTTTGCCCCGTTTGGGGGCCTCTCTCCGAACAACCGAATCGTCATCTTCTCCGCTCGAAGAGCTCTTCTCCGGCTCGCTAATCTTGCGTTTACGAACGTTCTTACGGTTGCCCGCCTTCTTGAAGAAAATACAGTTCGACGCCATGTTGGAACGACATGCGCATGCGTAGAAGATAAGCGGCACAGAAATAATTACAAACAAATTGCGGGACGTAACATCATGGCGTTTGCAGATCAGGTAGCATTGGTAAGTTACACAAATGGAATGACAGTCGTCTTATGGGTGTCAGATCGGTTGCTAGGTGGCGTTGCTATGTGGTTGCTACATGCTTGTGTCCATGTGTTGTCTTGTTCTCCTCTTTTCTCGTGTGGATTGACGTTGTTTTAGTTGATCCTTTGAATTTTGTTTGCATGCTTTGTTTTGTCACTTTTCTGTTTGTCTGTCTGCCTGAGCTACGTGTTCGTTTCGTCTGTCTGTCTGTCTGTCTGTCTACGCGTGTGTCCGTTTGTCTTGTTTTGTCAGTCTGCTGGTTTGTTTGGGGGGCCAAACATTTTGTGTGTGTGTGTGTGTGTGTGTGTGTGTGTGTGTGTGTGTGTGTGTGTGTGTGTGTGTGTGTGTGTGTGTGTGTGTGTGTGTGTGTGTGTGTGTGTGTGTGTGTCTGTCTGTCTGTCTCTGTCTGTGTATGTGTGTGTGTGTGTGTGTGTGTGTGTGTGTGTGTGTGTGTGTGTGTGTGTGTCTGTCTGTCTGTCTGTCTGTCTGTCTGTCTGTCTGTCTGTCTGTCTGTCAATACATATATTTTCAAAGAACAACACTACTACATTCTAGTCTGGCCCAAACGGCCGACGCCATAATTTAACTACGTGCGAATGAAGAATGTCCCAGTCTTGCCAACTTTCTGCTAATTACGCTAGCATTACACCTTTGCAAAGCTACCGACATGCATTTACGCCACAATAACTTAAATTCATGACTGTTCTTTCTTCCGCCTTCGTCTATAGACTGGAGTGACAGACGGTGTAGGAATTGAGCTGCCTCTGAGCCCCAACGTCCGAAGTGTTCGAACACTAATGGGATGCACTTGGAGGGGAGGCCCCAGACGTCCCTTTCTTTAGCGTATTTTTCTGATTTCTTGACCTCACGGGTAGCTGCGGCCGCGCCGTCTTTCTGAGCTGCTCGAGAGATCACATGTAGTGCCCATGGGTGGGCCACCGAGATGTCCAGCTCAATGTCACAACCCTGTTGAGCGTCAAAGACAACGATGTCGGGGCGGTCGTCGCTATTAACGTAAAGATTTCTTGGTTCCCGCTGATGGGACATCTTCAAATGCTGTAGGCAGTCGCTCCAAACACTAGACAATGTCTCGTGAGTCCATATTGGCCCACCGCCGGTCTTACATGTGAGAAGGTGATAGCCGTCTTTATCAATGTCTTTGTCGCTTTCACATACAGGGACAACAGAACCGAGGGGCATTTCAAGACCCAACCTCATGTGTGTTGCTAACCGAAAATCGCTGGGTTTTAATGCAAGCTTTGAAGAAGAAGGTATTGAGTCAAGCCATGCGCCTGCTCCAAGTCCCTGTAGCGACCTGAACCGAGCAGCTGAGCGCTGACATAGTGGGTTTGAGAGAATAAGCGACACAATTTGTTCCGTTTGCTCCGATTTTAGCTTTTGCTGTAGCTTTTTCGGGTTGTTGATAAGTTCAATGAGGCTCTTATTTCCTGGCAGGGCCTGCAAAAGATGAGAGGCGATTGATCCGTTGTGACCTGGATGTTGGACTGCACGAGAGATATTTTTGACTAAGTCTGTGAGATCACCAAATGATTGAGGGAGGTGAGCTAGAGAACGGGCCCAACTTGATACAAACGCGATTGGACAAGTTGACTCCATAGAGGACATGCCAAACCCACCGTTCCGGATTGGCAATGTTGCTTGCAGCCACTGTTGCTCCTCTATATCGTGGCAACAGACCAATTCTGTCTGTCTGTCTGTGTCTGTCTGTCTGTCTGTCTGTCTGCGTATGTGTGTGTGTGTGTGTGTGTGTGTGTGTGTGTGTGTGTGTGCTTGTGTGCACATTCGTGTGTACTGTACCTCTTTACTACACCAGCCCAATACAAATTGTGATCTCTGGAAGGCAAGAATCACCTACTACATGAGAGAAGGCTTTTATCAACAAGTTCAGATAACAGTCCTCGAGTGCTTGACAAAGTATGGCACAGATCCGGTGCTCGTCTTCTGGAAAGCAGTCGCAATGATAATGGAAGGTAAAACTAGTCACGTGACTCTCACAGATGTACTTTTCATTAAATTGTAAATTTGACGATTGTATGTGTAGATCGAATTGCAGAAGCCATGCGTGAGCTGCAGACGATTAGGGACAAGCGAGACGTAATTTTGTGTACTTCGATGGCACTTGTTTATGCACACAAACAGTGTGCTACAGTCGGTGAGCGACTTGACATAAGTTTGAGTGGAGCTGTTAGTGGTTTGTCTGTCTACTTACTGTCTGTCTGTCTGTCTGTCTGTCTGTCTGTCTGTCTGTCTGTTTGTCTGTCTGTCTGTCTGTCTGTCTGTCTGTTTGTCTGTCTGTCTGTCTGTCAAGTCCATTAGTAATGACTTTGTTGTTTGCAAGGTCTTATTTGTATTTTAAAAATTTTAGCATATGTACAAGTAGAATCTGTATGAGAATAAATTATCTGTCTGTCTGTCTACCTGCCTGTCTGTCAGTCTCTCAGTCTATCAGCATGTCTATCTGTCTGTCTGTTTGCATGTCTGTCTGTCTATCCATTCGTTTGTCTGTTTGCATGTTTGTCTGTCTGTCTGTGTTTATCTATCTGTGTGTCTATCTGTCTGTCTGTCTGGCTGGCTGTCTGTGTGTCTGTCTGTCTGTGTTTATCTATCTGTATGTCTATCTATCTGTCTGTCTGTCTGGCTGTCTGTGTGTCTGTCTGGCTGTCTGGCTGTCTGTCTGTCTATCTGCCTGTATATCAGTCTGTCTGTCTGTCTGTCTGTCTGTCTGTCAAGTCCATTAGTAATGACTTTGTTGTTTGCAAGGACTGATTTGTATTTTAAAAATTTTAGAATATGTACAAGTAGAATCTGTATGAGAATAGATTATCTGTCTGTCTGTCTGCCTGCCTGTCTGTCAGTCTCTCAGTCTGTCTGTTGTCTGTTTGCGTGTTTGTCTGTCTGTCTGTCTGTCTGCCTGTCTGTCTGTCTGCCTGTCTGTCTGCTTGTCTGTCTGCATGTCTATCTGTCTGTCTGTGTGCATGTCTGTCTGTCTGTCTGTTTGTCTGTGTGTCTGTTTGTCTGTCTGTCTGTTTATATGTGTATCTGTCTGTCTGCCTATTTGTTTGTCTGTCTGTTTGCATAGTTTCCTGCATCGTTGTTAGTTTGTACTCTGTCTGTTTGGCTATCTTTCTGTCTTTCTGTCTTAACTTGCACTTGCAGTTGTGTCTCAATTTTTCACATTAATTTTCAGATAATGAAGCTGTGCAGGAATTGGAATCAAAACTAAAACTTGAAAGGAAAACTTGTGGCGAGAAGGCAGATTGATGTTGTCATTGTACGTTGCATGTATGGTCATGCCTGTCTGTTTGTTCAGGCTTTGTATATGGCTGGTCAGTTTTTATGGCTTACTGGCAGACATGACAAAGCAAGGGAGTACATTGATAGAATGCTGAAGATGTCACCAGGAGACGCGGAGGTATTGGAAATGCCTACTATTGTCTGTTTGCCTGTTTGTCTGTTTGTTTTCTTATTTTGGATGGAAGGACAGACAGACAAATGGACAGGTGGACAAACAGACAGACAGACAGACAGACAGGCGGACAGACAGACAGGCGGACAAACAGACTCAAACAGATGGACGGACAAACAGATGGACGGACAAACAGACAGATAGACAGACAGACAGGCAGGTGTGTAAACAGACAAACAGACAGACTGATGGATAAACAAACAGACAGACTGATGGACAGACAGGTGGACGGACTCAGACAGACAAACAGACAAATGGACGGGCAAACAGACAGATATACAAACAGACAAACAAACTGATAGATGGACAGACAAACAGAGACAGGCAAGTGGATAAACAGACAAACAGACAGATGGACAAACAGAGAGACAGACAGATGACAGACAGACTGATGGAAAGACAGACAGACTGACAGACAGGTGGACAGACACAGACAAACAGACAGATGGACGGACAAACTAACAGACAGAAGGGCAAACAGACAGACAGACAGACAAACAGTCAATTGAAAGTATTCATATCTGTGTAGTAAGTACTATGACTAAACATTGGTTATTGGTAATTCACGTGATGCAAGCTTTAAACTTGTTCTTAAGGGTGCGACACTGCGTGCATGGGTAGACTTGACGTGCGGTCGTGATAGCTACGTGAAGAAGTCAGGCAAGTTATTTGAAGAGGCTCTGGGAATGTGAGTATCTACAAGTTGTGGAAGTGTACGAGAAAGGTTTTATTGTTGAATTGTGATTTGAGGTCTGGATCAACAAAGCTGATTGATTCATTGCTGGGAAAGGTATGATATAGCTGTGTACGTCAGACTGTATGTCAGTTTGGCTGTTTGTCTGTCTGTTTGTTTGTTTATTTGTTTGTCTGTTTGTGTGTTTGTCTGTCCATTTGTTTGTCTGTTGTCTGTCCATTTTGTTTGATATATTTCTGTCTGCTGTTGCGTAGTAGTTTGTCTCTGTGTTTGTCAATTTGTTTTGTCTGTTTATTTGTTTGTCCATTTGTTTGTCTATTTGTTTGTCCATTTATTTGTCTGTTTGTCTGTCCATTTGTTTGATCTATTTCTGTCTGCTTTTGTCTGGTAGTTTGTCTCGTTTTGTGTTTGTCAATTTGTCTTTGTTTGTCTATTTGTCTGTTCATTTGTCTGTCTGTTTGTCTGTCCATGTGTTTGATCTATTTCTCCTTGCCTTTGTCTGGTAGTTTGTCTCTGTGTTTGGCAACTTGTATTTGTCTGTCTGTTTGTTTGTCTATTTGTGTCTGTCTGTTTGTCTGTCCATTTGTTTTTGATCTATTTCTGTCTGCTTTTGTCTGGTATTTTGTCTCGATTTTTGTGTCTGTCTGTTTGTTTGTCCATTTGTTTGATCCATTTCTGTCTGCTTTGTCTGGTAGTTTGTCTCTTTATGTGTTTGTCAATTTGTGTTTGTCTGTCTCTTTGTCTGTCCATTTGTTTGTTTGTCTTGTTGTTATGTTTGTCTGGTTGTCTCTTTGTGTTCAGTTGTTTGTCCTTCTATTTGCTTTAATAATACACGAAGTGTGTGTGTGTGTGTGTGTGTGTGTGTGTGTGTGTGTGTGTGTGCATGCGCACGCACACACGCTCGTTTGGTTGGGTGGATCTTGTAGTTTTTATTGTGCATTTTATTGTCTACCATTGACTTCATTTTCTAGACCAAATACCTTGAAATGAGACACAACTACAGCGGAGCACTGGAAATGATTAACCAGGTCAATTTTCATACTCTATCACAATTGCTTGTACATCAATCACATTGTCTCTGGTCTCAATACAGACAGTCGTGTCGTATCCTGGATTTATTCCGGCTCTCATTGAGAAGATGCGCATTCAGTTGGCGTTGCAAGATTGGGATCAAACTGTAGAGACAGCTCAAAGGTAGGGAAGAAGGCAGGGGCTTGAGAAATCTGTATGTCACTGTGTTAAGGTTAGGAAGTTGAAGTGTTTAGAATTGCTTACAGACGATCCTGCGGAGCTTAAGTGCACAGCAGCAAATGCTGTGTTACACATAGTTGTGCTGTTTATGTTAGTATGACACTAGCACGCGTCTTACACATGTTGACCATGTAGTATGAAGGCTGGTCTTGTGTTTGGTCACCTTTGACATTTGCCGGTGTCTGTGTGTTTCTTGTCTGTCTCTCTGTCTGTCTATCTGTCTATTTGTCTGTCTGTTTGTTTGCCTGCCTTCTTGCTTGTCAGTCTGTCTGTTTGTCT
This sequence comes from Corticium candelabrum, assembly GCF_963422355.1. Classification (NCBI taxonomy): domain Eukaryota; kingdom Metazoa; phylum Porifera; class Homoscleromorpha; order Homosclerophorida; family Plakinidae; genus Corticium; species Corticium candelabrum. The sequence continues at coordinate 4,213,177 of NC_085103.1, forward strand.
ACCTGTCTGTCTGTCTGTTTGTTTGCCTACCTTTCCTGCCTGTCTGTCTGTCTGTTTGTTTGTCTGTCTTCCTGCTTGCCTGTCTGTTGTTTGTTTGTCTGTCTGTTTGTTTATCTATCTTTCTATCTGTCTGTCATTCTGTCTGTCTATCTGTCATTCTCTCTGTCTGTCTATCTGTCTGTCTATCTGTCTGTCTATCTGTCTGTCTATCTGTCTGTCTATCTGTCTGTCTATCTGTCTGTCTATTTGTCTGTCTATCTGTCATTCTGCTTGTTTATCTGTCTGTCTGTCTGTCTGTCTGTCTGCCTGTCTATCTGTCTGTCTATCTGTCTGTCTATCTGTCTGTCTCTGAGTCTGACTTTTGAATGGCTTGACATATCAATATGAAATCTTCAGAATATGAAGATCTTGTCATAATCTCAGACGCAATCGAAAATGGGCACGACAAATTGATTAATAAATTAATATTTATGGTCTTACCTTGACCTGTCATGTTGCATTTTGTTTGCTCTGTATTATGTCAACGTGTTTGCTGTTTTCGTTATTTAGAGCTCTTGATAAAGAGGGTCATTGCATTGAAGCTGTTCGTATGATTATCCTCTGCCAGTTGTGTCAGGAAGGTCAGTACACGGAGGCGGCCGCTCAACTCGGAGATCTCATTCAATTGGTGGACAGATTTGAGCCGAAGAATCATCGATTGTATTACGATTTATCACAGTGTTTTTGCAGAGTGGTAGGATATGTTGCTGTGAAGTGTGGGGGTGGGGTTTAATAGTTTTTGTTGTTTAGGCGGGAAGGCAGCCTCTTGTTTTGCAACAGACATTGACGTTAGTAGAAAGAGCGCAATCGTTGGCTCCTAGAAATGCCGAGTATGCTACAGAGGTAATTCGTGTTACTGCCTGTCATTTGTCTGTCTATTTGTTTGTCCATGTTTTGGTTGATACATTGTTGTCTGCCTGCTTGTTAAGACAAACAGTTTGTCTTTCGGTTTCCATTGTTGTTGTTTGTCTGTTCTTTGTGTGTCTTTGTCTATCTACTCTTTGTTTGTGTGTGTTGTTTGTCTGTCTACTTGTTTGTCCATGTTTTAGTTGGTACGTTGTTGTCTGCCCGCTTGTTTGTCTTTTCATTTGCTGTATGTGTTTGTCTGTTTGTTGTTTGTGTGTCTTTGTATATATACTTTTTGTTTGTGTGTATATTTGTCTGTATGTTTGTCTGTATGTTTGTCTGTATGTTTGTCTGTCTACTTGATTGTCCATGTTTTGGTTGGTACATTGTTGGCTGCCTGCTTGTTTGTCTTTTTATTTGTTGTTTGTTTGTTGTTTGTGTGTCTTTGTCAATCTACTCTTTGTTTGTGTATGTTGTTTGTCTGTCTACTTGTTTGTCCATGTTTTGGTTGGTACATCGTTGTCTGCTTGCTTTTTTATCTTTTCATTGTTTATTAGTTGTTCGTGTGTCTATGTTTATCTACTTTTTGTGTGTATGTTTGTGTGTCATTTGTTTGTTCATCCATTTGTCTGTCTGGTTGTGTCTTTTCATTGTTTATTAGTTTTTTGTGTTTCTTTGTTTATCTACTTTTTGTGTGTATGTTTTTGTGTCATTTGTTTGTCCATCCATTTGTCTGTCTGGTTGTTTGTCTTTTTATTGTTTATCTATCTGTTTGTGGTTTGTGTTTCTTTATCTATCTACTACTGTTTGTTTGTGTGTAATTTGTTTGTCCATCTATTTGTCTGTCTGGTTGTTTGTCTTTTTTTCCATTTATTTGTCTGTTTGTTGTTTGTTTTCTTTGTCTATCTACTTTGTATTTGTCTATCATTTGTCCATCTGTTTGTCTGTCTGGTTGTTTGGCATTCAGTCGTCTTTGTCTCTCAATATGCT
>NC_085103.1:4222551-4232551 GCF_963422355.1 Corticium candelabrum
AAGGCATTGGCCAAGACACACAACTACTCAAAGGTAAGTCATACTCATGAAATTAGCTTCTGGTCGTACCTGCAGTATGGTACGAGTGCTTGTGGATGAGATTAGTGTCGACAATCAAGCAAAGAAGCTGGGTTACAGTCTGTGTGTGTGTGTGTGTGTGTGTGTGTGTGTGTGTGTGTGTGTGTGTGTGTGTGTGTGTGTGTGTGTGTGTATGTGTGTGTGCCTGTGTCTGTGTGTGTCTGTGTCTGTGTCTGTTTGTGTGTCTGTGTCTGTGCGTGCGTGTGTGTGTGTGTGTGTGTGTGTGTGTGTGTGTGTGTGTGTGTGTGTGTGTGTCTGTGTCTGTGTCTGTGTCTGTGTCTGTGTCTGTGTCTGTCTGTGTCTGTGTCTGTGTCTGTGTCTGTGTCTGTGTGTCTGTGTCTGTGTCTGTGTGTGTGTGTGTGTGTGTGTGTGTGTGTGTGTGTGTGTGTGTGTGTGTGTGTGTGTGTGTGTGTGTGTGTGTGTGTCTGTGTCTGTGTCTGTGTCTGTGTCTGTGTCTGTGTCTGTGTCTGTGTGTGTGTCTGTCTGTGTCTGTGTCTGTGTCTGTGTCTGTGTCTGTGTCTGTGTCTGTGTCTGTGTCTGTGTCTGTGTCTGTGTCTGTGTCTGTGTCTGTGTCTGTGTCTGTGTCTGTGTCTGTGTCTGTGTCTGTGTGTGTGTGTGTGTGTGTGTGTGTGTGTGTGTGTGTGTGTGTGTGTGTGTGTGTGTGTGTGTGTGTGTGTGTGTGTGTGTGTGTGTACATGTGTGTGTGTGTGCACGTGTGTGCATGTGTGTGTGTGTGTGTGTGTGTGTGTGTGTGTGTGTGTGTGTGTACATGTGTGTGTACATGTGTGTGTGTGTGCACGTGTGTGCATGTGTGTGTGTGTGTGTGTGTGTGTGTGTGTGTGTGTGTGTGTGTGTGTGTGTGTGTGTGTGTGTGTGTGTGTGTGTGTGTGTGTGTGTGTGTGTGTGTGTGTGTGTGTGTGTGTAGACTTTATCTAGTTATCCCAATAACTGGGCAAGCTTAGCATTATGAACTCTGAGAGAGATGCCCACACTTTAATGTGTGGGTCTGTACTGTTCATTGCCCTGCTAATGCAGTGTTGATATCAACATGTAGGCAATCAACTATTATGAAACTGCATTGAGATCGGGTGGACCGTCTGTTTTGCGGTATGCGAGCATCTATGTGTGTATTGTTGTGGTGTAGTGTGATGTCACTTGTTTGTAGCTATGACTTGGCTGAACTTCATTTGAAGTTGAAACAGCACGCAAAGGCGGCAAAGGTGTTAAATGCAGCCTTAGAAGAACAACACTGTAAGTGATACACACGATGTGGGACACGTCTTCTGTTGTGTTGGTTACTTTATTGAGGCATGCATTTTCACCGGGTTTTCATTTTGTTGTGTGTTTTTGTGTTGGTAAATGTTAGTGTGACACTTTGTTGTGATTATTTGATAGGCAGATGTGTAAATAAGATAGATAGGTGGGCAGACAGGAAGACAGGCAAAGGGTCAGCAGGCATACGGGCACACAGGCAGGCACACAGAGAGACACAAACAGACAGACAGACAGACACACAGACAGACATATTTTTTGCTCATCCGTGGAATGTGCCGACGTACTACTTAGAGCAGCTGAGGAAAATGGAGAAGCCGCACGAATGAGAGAAATTGTAAAATTGCAGAAATGGAAACGAAGTAGACGTATTTGGAAATGGCTCAAACTGTATACATCTAGTGTTTGAACATTATGGGAGATGGGGTGAGCACGCCATCAAGTTTCTTCATCACCTGTCTGAGCTGTCTGTGGATGAATACGGCTGCAAGAACAGCACGGAATTCAAGTCTCTCTGGTGTCGAGCTTTTTCTGTCGCTCTTCAGCAATGTAACGCTCGGGTGCTGTCAAGGAAACTGTGTAGACTTGCTAGAACTAGTAAATTAGATTTAGACTTTTATTACAAACAATTGGTACAGTAGTTTATTAGTTGATTTGCTGTTAGCGACCTTAGGTTGCTGGACAATATTTAGCCTGTACTAGCAGTTGCAATATGCAAATACATGTATTGACAGACAGACAGGCAGGCAGACAGACAGATGGGCAGACAGACAGACACAGACAGACAGATGGACAGACAGGCAGACAGACAGACAGACAGACAGACAGAGAGACAAACAGACAGACAGATAGACAGACGGATGGACAGACAGACAGACAGACAGACAGATGAACAAGTGTCTTTTTTTAGAGGAAGATGCAGAGCAATCTGCATTAGACCCTTAGCTTACTATCTTCGGTAGCATTTTAGTCATGCATGTTTCCAGTTGTAGCTGGACTTCAGATTCAAGTAGAGTAGATTATTGTTGCAGTAGTATGTTGTACCTGTAGATCTTGTATTGGGCGTTTGTAAAATTGAATAGATATGACAGACAGATAGACAGACAGCTGTATTAACACAACGGTGTAATGCAAGAGTAATTACTAGAAAACGTTCGAAACTTGCTCAGTGTAACTCATGTAATTTTGAGTCTTACTCGTTTCAGTTGTTTAGGCATTAGCAGTTAGTTTTAGCTTAGGGCCTGTGGGCTTGCTTGTTTGTTTTACAGTTTAGTGTGAGTGTACTAGTTTTAATGTATGAAATATATGTATTATGACAGACAAAGAGACAGACAGACAGACAGACTGCCTGAAAGACAGGCACATGTATGCAGATGGCACGTACATTTTGTATCTAAACTGCAGCATACACTGGCAATCTGTTTTTATCAATGAAGTCATTTTGAGAAAAACGAATTTTGTGTAGCTGAAGATTTGCCGATGATGATTGATGAAGTACGTTTCCTCATGCTCTTGGCTCGCGTCAATCAACAGACAGGTGACCTGGCTGGAGCAGTACAAACACTCGCAAGAGCTCGTGATGTGCAAGCCATGTGAGACCATCATTACTTTCCAGACGCTGTGGACACGTAGATGTCTAATTATCTGTTATCTCTAGTGTTGTGTCACGCACAGCAACAGAACAATCAGATGCTGTTGCTAAGCAAAAGAGCCTTGCTGGAAGGTAAGAATCAGGGCTGATCAGAAGCAAACTAGTTGATCTATTGTGTTATTTGTACTCATACATGCATGGTAAGTCTTTTACTCTAGTACCTTTTCTATTTGGGCACTTCATCACTCCAACACTGCATGGATCTGTGTATTTTTGTAACAACAGAAAGACGTGGAAATGATAGTAGACACAAACCAACGTGTAGACAGACAGACAAACTGACAGACAGACAGACAGACTGACTGACAGACAAACAGACAGACAGACAGACAGAAGAGAGATGAGCAGACAGACAGACAAACAGACAGAGAGACAGACAGACAGACAGATAGACAGACAGACAGACAGACAGACAGGCAGGTAGGCAGGCAGACAAACTGACTGACAGACAAACAGACAGTAGATTGCTTGTATTTAGTGTTAGAAATGTAACGTAGAGTTTGTGTTTCAATAAATGAAATTAACAGACAGACAGACAATTGACAGACAGACAGACAGACAGACAGACAGACAGATAGACATACAGACAGACAGATTAATTGCTTTGCTGTGCTGCTGGACAATATTTAGCCTGTACTGTACTAGCAGTTGCAATATGCAAATATATGTATAGACAGACAAACAGACAGACAGACAGTGTGTCCACAGCTGGATGGGCTGTTGTGATTGCAGTTTAAGCTGCTGTTTCTGATTCTGATAAATGCTGGTCTTTTAGTATCTGTTGCCAAATGGCTGAACATAGCATTGCTATAAAGGAGTTTGATAAAGCAATCCAGCTGTATAAAGACGCTTTGATACAGAACGAGAAAGATGACAGGGTGTGTTTGTGTGTGTGTGTGTGTGTGTGTGTGTGTGTGTGTGTGTGTGTGTGTGTGTGTGTGTGTGTGTGTGTGTGTGTGTGTGTGTGTGTGTGTGTGTGTGTGTGAACTATTACAATTATGTTGTAGATCATGCTTGCACTGGCAAAACTGCATCTGTCGTTGGATAATTTGGACGCTTGTCAACATCAATGTCTCACGATGTTAAAAATGAACAAAGACAATGATGCAGCTACAGTGGTGAGCACATGATGAGTGTGTTGTGTTTCTGAAGCAACACACACACACACACACACACACACACACACACACACACACACACACACACACACACACACACACACACACAACACACACACACACACACAAGACTCTAATCATACCCTCAATGAAACGTTTGAAGGTTCTACCACATGTCACACTTTGTCAATAATTTACATGCTAGGATGTCAACATTCTGTTACAACAATCTATCTCTTTGTAGGTGTTATAAAGTTAAATGAATATAGTACATTTTTAGATGATGGCCGATCTTATGTTTCGTAAAGGCCAATATGAGTCAGCAGCATTTCATTTTCAGCAATTGCTTCAGAGAAAACCAGGTGATTGAAGTTATGCATGTTTGATTTGTTTCTTTATACGATGAACAAGTGAAGAGGCAGACATACATACATACATACATACATACATACAGACAGACAGACAGACAGACGAATAGTTGTAAATACACACACACACACACACACACACACACACACACACACACACACACACACACACACACACACACACACACACACACACACACTGTTCATTGTACTCAATTTGTGCAGATCACTATGAGGCTTTATCAAGAATGATCGAGCTTCTGTACAGGAATGGGCGACTCAAAGAAAGTGAAAAGTTTCTTGATCAGGTGAAAGTTAATACTGATATAAAAATTAAGGTAATATTAACATTAATATTAACAAACAAACTTAAGTTAATATTGATATTGATATTAATAGACAAATTTAAGTATACATTGATATTGATATTAATAAACAAACTAAGTTAATATTAATATTAATAATTCAGAAAGATTGATAGTGTGATGCAGACAGATAATTGATGTGGTGAAGGCTTCAAATTGAGTGTTTAAAGCTATAGATGAAGACCACAGTTGTGTGACTGTTCAATACAATATAAGTTAAATTAATAATATATTAGTAAAAAATTACTACAATAGTATAAATTGTTTGTATGTTTAATTGTTCTAAACTGATACCTAAAAGGGGCCTAGACAGCAAATAGGCAAATAGTAATTAGTCTGGCTTAACGTGTGTTGGTAGGCGTGGCCTGCTTGGTGCATTGGTGGTTGTGGCCCATTAGTCTGCTGACGGTTGATCTGTCAAAGGTACACATTACACAAAAATTTACAAAAGCATGCAGTAATACTTGTTGCATATGAATTACTTATTTAATCAGCTATACCCAGTCCGGAAGTTGATGCCATTTAGTGTCTTGCGAAAATGGAATTTGTAATGTTGGTCCGGCCATGCTGCCTAATTCTAGGGGCGTACCTGGCACATTAATGGGTTGGTTGTTTAGTGGTTTAGTGGACTTGTCAATCAGTGTAACGTGTATGCTCTATTCTAATTATTTTATTAATTAATTACAGGTCTATTGGAGGACATTGCTAAATAGTGTATCTGTAATACTGCTAAACACTGCACATTGCACGCTATGGAGTTTTGAAGTCGAAGCTGCTTACATCGATCTAGCTACGTCTGGAACGTCGGACCCAGGCCATCACTTTAGCAGTTACAGCTTGTACATCTAAGGATGCCGTTACCATGGTAATGGTACCAAATGAGGCACCAAGATTCAAAATTGTGGCATTTACGGCTAACTTAGTCTATGTAGGGGCCACAGATAAACAGCTAGCACAGCCGATTGCCGAGTTTTATTTTGAACTTGGTGAATTTGCTGATATCACTATTAATCTTAATTAATCAAGTGGTATCGCGGAAAGCGTCTTGAGGCCACAATTTTGGCACCATGCAGCCATATATGTGTGTGTATATGTGTGTGTGTGTGTGTGTGTGTGTGTGTGTGTGTGTGTGTGTGTGTGTGTGTGTGTGTGTGTGTGTGTGTGTGTGTGTGTGTGTGTGTGTGTGTGTGTGTGTGTGTGTGTGTGTGTGTGTGTGTGTGTGTGTGTGTGTGTGTGTGTGTGTGTGTGTGTGTGTGTGTGTGTGTGTGTGTGTGTGTGTGTGTGTGTGTGTGTGTGTGTGTGTGTGTGTGTGTGTGTGTGTGTGTGTGTGTGTGTGTGTGTGTGTGTGTGTGTGTGTGTGTGTGTGTGTGTGTGTGTGTGTGTGTGTGTGTGTGTGTGTGTGTGTGTGTGTGTGTGTGTGTGTGTGTGTGTGTGTGTGTGTGTGTGTGTGTGTGTGTGTGTGTGTGTGTGTGTGTGTGTGTGTGTGTGTGTGTGTGTGTGTGTGTGTGTGTGTGTGTGTGTGTGTGTGTGTGTGTGTGTGTGTGTGTGTGTGTGTGTGTGTGTGTGTGTGTGTGTGTGTGTGTGTGTGTGTGTGTGTGTGTGTGTGTGTGTGTGTGTGTGTGTGTGTGTGTGTGTGTGTGTGTGTGTGTGTGTGTGTGTGTGTGTGTGTGTGTGTGTGTGTGTGTGTGTGTGTGTGTGTGTGTGTGTGTGTGTGTGTGTGTGTGTGTGTGTGTGTGTGTGTGTGTGTGTGTGTGTGTGTGTGTGTGTGTGTGTGTGTGTGTGTGTGTGTGTGTGTGTGTGTGTGTGTGTGTGTGTGTGTGTGTGTGTGTGTGTGTGTGTGTGTGTGTGTGTGTGTGTGTGTGTGTGTGTGTGTGTGTGTGTGTGTGTGTGTGTGTGTGTGTGTGTGTGTGTGTGTGTGTGTGTGTGTGTGTGTGTGTGTGTGTGTGTGTGTGTGTGTGTGTGTGTGTGTGTGTATACAGGGCCGGCAACACTGACATCTGGTGTAGATATTGTGTGCAGATTGGTCATATACAAAGGTAAGAGCAGACCTCTGACTGAAATGGGTCGGTTCGTTTGCACCCCTTGAACCCCCCAAGGGTGTGCACCTGTCTAACGATAGTTTAGAATCGATTTTGTTGTTTGTATTTGTAGGGTAAGTCGCCGTCTGTGACTGATATTTGGCTTGTGCGTTTGATGTAGGCCGAACGAATTTTACGACGTCCTTCTGAAGATGCCGGTCTTCAATACTGCAAGGGACTTGCTAACTGGTAATTCATTAATATCAATGTGTGGATGAAATAAAGACGAAACATTCATCTGTTTAAATGCCAACTTCTTTACTTATTGTTTGAGTTAAAGTGGTTGATATTAATATGTAAATATATTATGTTTTGTATAGGCGTATGAATAAACCAACAGTTGCGTTGAAGCTTTTCAACTTGGCAAGGAAAGACAGTCAATGGTACTTGAGTTTCTATCGCGTTTTTGACTTCAGGATGATGATGAAATATGTGGGTTTGTAGGGGTGAATTGGCGACGATTAATATGATAGAGATCTGTTTTAATCCTGACAATGAGACAATCGGTGAGTTACCTGACTGATACACACACACACACACACACACACACACACACACACACACACACACACACACACACACACACACACACACACACACACACACACACACACACACACACACACACACACACACACACACACACACATGCACACGCATGCACACACACACACACACACACACACACACACACACACACACACACACATGCATGCACGCATGTGCACACACACACACACACACACACACACACACACACACACACACACACACACACACATGGACAGAATGTATGGACAAATGTCAAGCCCTTCACGTCATTCGTGAATGACGTCAACCTTAAGGTCAGTTACGGAGATAGCTCTCCCTGCCTCGAGAGACAATGCCTCCCTGCACTATGTGGAGGCTTAGGGCCAGCGCTACAATCCACCTGGAGCTTGGCTGTAGTCATCCAAGTGTAATGACAATGGCGCAGCTCTGAGACTGGACACCAAGGCCCACCCGTACTCGTCTGCTGCATGATGTTACTGCCAAGCCGGCGGTCATGGTCCACCCCAGTCAATGACCAGGTACTCATGTATACTACTGAGTTGAGAGAAGCAATTGTGTGTAAGTTTCTTGCTTAAGGAAATTATGCCGTAGCTCGCCATCACTGTGACTTGAACCTGCAACCCTGCAAGGTCCCAGATGTTTTCATTCTCCAAATGCACTCTCTAACCAATTGAGCTACAGCACCACACACACACACACACACACACACACACACACACACACACACACACACACACACACACACACACACACACACACACACACACACACACACACACACACTTGCTAAAGAGTTGTTTTCTATTTAGGGGGCGAGGCATTTGAGTCCGTTGAAGGAGATGGAAGGTGATTATAGCTAGTTAGAGTTGCTGCTTGTGATCTAATCAAATGAAGCATACAGCCAGAGCACATTTGTGTTTGGACTCTTGTTGATTTGAGAATGTTCATCGTTCTAGTAGCACATTTGTCACATTATTTAGAAGCTGCGATCTCTAGAATAAAGCAAGCAGGCATATGGACAGACTGGTGGTGGGTGGGTGGTGGGTGGGGTGGGGTGGGTGGTGGGTGGGGTGGGGTGGGTGGTGGGTGGGGTGGGGTGGGTGGGCATGCGTGTGTGTGTGTGCATGTGTGTGTGCACATGCGTACGTGTGCATGCATGCATGTGTGTGTGTGTGTGTGTGTGTGTGTGTGTGTGTGTGTGTGTGTGTGTGTGTGTGTGTGAGTGAGTTTGTGTGCGTGCATGTGTCTACTATTTGTTATATTTAGTGGAGGAACGGATAAGAGAGATTCAGAAATGGCTGCCGTTGCAACAGCAGAAAAGCTACTGAAGGTGCAGTATTTGCAACAACCGTCCAGATGTCTCATTTGTCTGCCTACTTAACCTAGCCAGTGTGTCTGTCAGTTTGTTTACCTGTTTACCTATCCTTCTATCTCTCAGCGTGTCCCTTTGTCTGTATCTCTCAGTTTGTCTGTTTGTGTGTCTGTCCTGGTGTCATTCTATCTGTAAAAGAACGAACCAGTAATCGGTCTGTATTCCAAACGTTTTGTATACTTGTTTTGGATGTATCAAGTTACTGTTTAATTTCTCAATGAGGTCACATACTTCTCGTCTTCTAGGAGCTGAGACCGGAGCTGAGACCAAAGCCTGGATCTCAACAGATGACTGTTCTAGAAGCTTTCTGTTTTCTGGCAACGAAATCAAAGCCAAACGTTGAGAAAGCACTGAATATGTTCATGGAGATTGCAGCAGCTGAACGAGATCACGTGCCGGCGTTGTATGGCATGGCAGCTGCCTACATGGTACTGAAACAGACGCCGCGGGCTAGAAATCAACTCAAACGGATTGCCAAGATGTCGTGGACAGCCGAGGTCGAGTGTCGTGTCTGTTTAGTGTCACACGTCGTACTGTTGTAGATGTGTGTGTGTGTGTGTGTGTGTGTGTGTGTGTGTGTGTGTGTGTGTGTGTGTGTGTGTGTGTGTGTGTGTGTGTGTGTGTGTGTGTGTGTTAGTGAACGAATGACCTTCTAGTCTAGCCACACCCATTTCTGACATTTGAGAAAGGCAATCCAAGTAAATATGTTTACAACATTGAAACTTGTTTGCTTACAAGATTAACTGACGACAAACACCAAATGCTGCTGGACATCAGCCTAATGTGTCTATTTGTTAGGACAAAACCCACTTTATAATACTCTTATCTTGTCGAGACTGAATCAGTCAATTATGTCATCTATACCATCAGTCAGTAACTTATGTTGGTCTATCTGGACACTTGGCTGGGAGGCTTGAGTCCAGTGAGCCATCGCAAAGATCCTCGTCTGGTTGCTCTACTAGAGCAAAAAGTCTGATGAAAGTTTCTGTTGTTGAATACACAAGATGACGTGTTTAGTATTTTTAATATGATAATGCATGGGTGTGGCCTGTTTCTATTTATCTGTTTGTCTGTTTGTTGGTTGGTCTGCTGTCTATTCTGTTGATGTTTGTAGTGTTTGTCACTAATAAAAACGAGTTGTCTCTG
>NC_085103.1:4235051-4245051 GCF_963422355.1 Corticium candelabrum
TCAAATGCCTGTCCAACACTGAGAGTAATCTCTTCAGCCTGAACGAATGAAAAGAATCAAGAACTTTTAATTAACTTTACGGGAGATCTCGGGGAGGTCATAAGAGTCTCTGTTTCTCGCCCTCCTCATAAAGCAAAGGGCCAGTTATTTGTTAGTTCAATCGCTGGGAAGCTATACACATCACTTATAGAAGGGACTGTCTGTGGTATGTATGCGGCCACTGTTACTAACAGTAGGAGATATCATTTGCTAGGTTTTGTAGATTGTAGGTGTATCTAACGTTTCGGGATCTTGTGCTGGAATATCTATCACCAGCGTGTTGTTTGTCTTTGGTTGTATTCGCTCTCCTAGTGATGTGTTTGCCTTCATTTTCCGTTCTTTTCTTTTCTTGGTCTGTTTATCTGTCTGTCTTCATTTATTTCAATACATTTTGAGCACAATTACAACACCAAATCTGTCTGTTTGTTTGTCTGTCTGTCTTTCTGTCTGTCTGTCTGTATGTGTGGCGTCTGTGGCTCAATTGGCATTTGGAGAATGGAAACATTCGGGACCTTTGGGTCAGAAGTTCAAGTACATGTGTATGGGATGGTCACAGACCTAATTCCCTTAGGCAAGGAACTTACATGCAATTGCCTCTCTCTATGGTGTCGTTTCTGTCAAAACAAGTACAGCAAGTGCATAGTGACTGTTGGTTCTAGAGTTACATCGTAACAAGTGACTACTACTAGCCTGTGGGCCCTAGAGGCTCTTGTAACCAAAAATGTATGTACGTATGTATGTATGTATGTATGTATGTATGTATGTATGTATGTATGTATGTACGTATGTATGTATGTATGTTCTTTTAAAATGTCTACACTGGTCTCAGGCACAATCCGTTTGTTTCTCCTCCACTAGCAATATCTGTCCCACCTACTAGACTCACCAAATTCTCTGTATCAAAAACGTAGCAGCTGTGAACTTCTTTCTGTTGATCTTTAGAGATGAAAGCGAATATCCTCTTGTCTTGTTTGTCGTCGGCACAATAGGAAATCCTCTTCAGCGAGATCTGATGCATTGTCAACTAACAAATAGCGCGCGCATCATACCAACATGAACGCCCAACACGCACACAAACAACGGACACACAGTCATATTCATACCTTTGTCTTAGCCTCTTGAATGCGGATAAACTGGCAACTGATACCTAAATCGATTTTCGGTGGCTTTACTCCCTCGCTCATCTTCACATGAGCAGAAAACTAGACAAACAAGCGCACGCAGTCACAATCTGTTTACCACGCGGTACCGGGCGAATTTCACGGTACCAGGCGGATTATTTCTACGGTACCAGTCGGAATACCTTGAGTCTCTTGATGGCCTCGCGCACTACTTCGTTTCCCTTTGGCTTGTCTACCTCTGTGACGCCCAAGAACTGCAACAATGACGTCAACACGCGTTGTAGAGAGTCTTCAACCTTGTGCGGTCACTCACCTTGACGGTGTAAATCACGCAGCCTCGAAGCATCGCTCCGGGCGGATGAATCCATTTCTTGCCTGCATAGCGAGTCATTTGAGTGACATTTGTTCTGGTTTTGAGTATGTAGCACACGATCGGGCTTACTCTTGCGTTTCGGTTGGCTTTTTATTCCCGTCGCCCATTGCGCGAACGTCGGCTTGCCAGCGCTGCTCGTGCTGGCCGTTCTGCGATCTTTCTGTTGAGACATGGCGGGCGGGAGGCGCTGCGTTGAAGAAAGATGATGCACGTGATCCCTCGTGATGGTCAATTCTGCCATTTTTGGCAAAGGGAAAGACAATGATTTACATCGTGAGTGATGTTAGGCATTTGGTGGAGTTGCGAATAGGGCGGTTAAAGCTACCTTTTAGGCGTTCAACAGCCGTTAAGCATCGCGGAGATTCTTGCGTCTAGATTTAATGCTTTATGTCTGGAGAGGAACTGAGCAGAATCGAACGGCGTTTTGAGACGACGCTGTGCGCAGTCGGTTGTTTTTACAGTCTTGTTCACTTATATACAGCAATGATTTAATTAACTTACGAACACCCGTATAAAACATGGCTTAGAAACTGCGCTACTTCCGTATATCTGCATCGAAGTTCTGCCAGGTGCATTCTGCATCAGCGACGACGAGTCTGAGTACAAAACATGATTCTGCAGCTACCGGGAAGGTGCCTGAATCTGCATGAATAAAACTGACTATCCTGGAAAGGGCATAACCGTATAGACTAGCTACGGAACACAACAAAAAAGGGTTAGGTCAGCATGCAATCCCATTGCTAGTAAGTTCAATATATAGAAACCCAAATGAAGTCTGATCCGTGTATCCATTCAGTAGTCGACTGTTTATGCAGCACAGTTGGCTAGAGCCGCCGGAGTCGGACCTTCCAGTCTTGCTATGTTTGAGAGAGCGACGAGTTTTCCGAACGGGTCACTTGAGAGGTCAGAAGAGATGGTGACAGGGAGGGATGGAAGAGTTCCTGTACGTTGAAGTGCCGACTGTGCGACTGCCATTGATGCGGCGGCGGACGCACTCAATGAGTAGTGACTCATTTCAGGTTGTGTCAGCGGTGAAATGGATGAATGAATGCCTGAAAAAGAGTTTGCCGCCGACTCCATTGGTCTACTCTTCTTCTTTGAAGAGAGTTTGCGATTACGAGTCTGAATGCAGTCCTTCTTGAGGCTAAGAGGACGGTTGACTTTGTGTAGCTTGTAGTAAAGGCCACACGCATTGCACACCGGTTCTCCCTTCTCGTTTCTGCGCCACAGTGTTGTCTGTGTTGTCTGACAATTTGCACAGCTTGTGCCCAGCCTCTTGGTAGCAGACTAAAGGGAACAAAGGTTTAACGTTAACTTTAATTATTGAGACTCAGTGAAATGTGGACGACTGACCAGGCGACGTTTGGGCTTCACTAGAGGCCGATTAGCGCCATTCATCTTGCAATACAGGCCACACGCATTGCAAAGGTATTGTCCTGTGCCATCTCTTCGCCAGAGTGGCGTCTGTGAGGCGCCACAATTGATGCATTCCCGGCCATCTACACAAGGAATAAAGCCTACGTAATAACACCATGTCGGAACACCATATAAGGGAATGAAAACAAATTATCACTTCTTTACAGAAGAAGCATCTACTGATGCCCATAAATCTGATATCAGTGTACTGTCACTGCAGCAACAACACCAAGCAGACGGACACAGCCCACTGGCAAGGACATGCAAACAGTCCAATCTTGTGCGACGGTCACAGATAGAAACCTCAGCCACCAGACAATCGGAAATAGCGACTTGGACAGTAGCATATCTGCCTAGTTTCCCAAAAATGACACCATCTCTTATCCTAGTTATGCATCATTAATAATATGTAATAGTACATATCTCATCCTCATGCTTTGAATGCACTAAAAGGGCGTACTGTCAGAGCCTTTCACTGTACTATACCTCATTCATGCCGCGAGGGAGGGCACAAAACACTTGCGTTACTCTGTGCCCTAGTAAACATGGTGTATCTTATCGGGCATCGTTATCAGATTTATGTGTCTTATCAACGCCTCGACGTGTTTAGAAGTGACAACTCACCACAGCTATTGCGGTTTGGACGCGGTTTCGGTCTCATCACTCCACCGTCCTGCAAGACGAAGCTGCTCGGATGTGGCGGAGGGAACACCCCCTGAGAAGAAGCGACTGCATCCGCACTGAAATAGAGAGGAGGAGGCGTGGGAAGCGTCGACTGCGAAGCAGAGTAGTAGCAACCTGCAGGAGGACGGTTATTGAACGGCAACGGATTGAGTCTGAACCCGTTCCCTTGCGAACCCGTTTCCAGGCCCTCGCTTGTTGGCTTCTCATCCATCGGAGACATCATGCTCGACGGAAAGTTGAAGACGCTGTTGGAGCATGCCGGAACGTTGGCCGACTGCGGTGCGCTGCGGCTCTGAACAGATGGAGATCGGTCCTCGTCAGTTGACGCTTTAGGTGATGGAGGAAATGACGAGTTCAAGTGAGGCGTTTCCGTCGTGTGAGGAGGACGAAACGCGGGACTCGGCGAGAAGCTGTTGGGCCACGGATGTAGATTGTATGGCGTAGCAGCCGACTGGCAGGGTGGAAGGACACCTGAAAGCGCAACATGAAGAAACACGGATGAGAACCATGGATGAGAACCATGGCGGAGGAAAGGCGTACGCAGGACGCGATACAGAGTACTGACACTAACCCCAACGCAAAACACCACCAAACAGCCATCACGCATTCACGCAATCCCTCTAGCAACAATCGATTGTGCAAACTTATTCCGTTCGTCGACGACGACTTAAAGCCTTAACTCACCTGGTGCTGCCTGCATCCATGGCTTATAGATATGGGGTTTGTACCCTCCCTGGGTCGATTCCACGCTTGGCTTTGCAAACGGCGAGACAAAACGTGCAGAATTCGCCGCCGCCAGACTGCCCTGAGAGTGCAGATACCCTTGAGGAGTGCGAGCAGAAACTGAAGTGAATGCTGAATGAGTCAGAGACATGGGCAAGTGGCTTGTCAGACTGTTGTTGCTGCTGCTGCTCGTTCCTCTGTCCTCACACTCACTCCAAGCTCCCGGAGCCATACCGCTAAGGCCGCTCACTCCACCGTATTGATTGAACTGGCAGCTTGGGTAGTCCAGCGCAGGATGCAACCATGCAGACCGCTCCATGACAACACCACCAACCCAAACTCCTCACGTGAATCTGAAACGCACACAGCCGGTCGAAATCACGCACAATAGGCACGAAAGCGTCAACCAAACACAATCTCAATAAAATTCGAAGAGAACGAGACCGAGCGGGTTGAATCCGTGCTGCAAATCGAAGGGAGAGAGAAAGGATATTGAGCAAGGCGCGAGCGTGGGGAACAGAGGCGTCGGTCTTAGGACAACCCTCTAGCTACACGTATTCGTTGCGAAACAGTAAGATGCGAGTCCCCAAAAGCTTACAATCTCCGAGCCTCGTGGCTCAAGTGTGTTACACCGATAACACCAGAACGGGTCCGCCCCATTTTCGCGCAGAGCTCGAGAACTGCAGCAACGGAAACGAAACGCAAATCGCACGGTAAACCAATCGAATGCAGTCGCTCTGTGCATCGGAATGGGAGATAAACAACACGCGAAGGGATCGGGAATCGACGCGAGGGACGAGTTTTATCGCCTCGCTCGCTAATTGCGCATCTGATAAACAAACCATAGCTGTCCGTCGCAGTGACGCGACGCGCGACGCAATTTTTGCTCACCGCTGAGACGGAGACGAGACGGCAGGACAACGACGGAACGAGAGGAAAGCGACACGATGTCGAGGCCCGACTGTGCGCGAGTTTGTGAGCGAATTACGACCGAGCGCCAGGATGGCGAGAACCGACAGGTCGTGGCGCCAGTATGTCGAATTACATTATTTGCACAATGAGAGGGTCCGCCCATCGTCGCTGATCGTATCGACGCGAATACGTGGGCGGAAGGTTTTGATTGTAGTGATTGGGCGAGGCGTGTTAATTGAGTTTGACACTTGAGGGATTGACACGTTGTTAAGTGATACAGACAGCGGAAGTTGGAAACGGACGACTGCGTGGGCGTGTTTAGCAGGAAGTGTGATGATCTCAGGGCTCGTGCAGAAGTGACTAACTCTCGCAGTTTCAGGCGGACGGCTCTGACATGTACGCGTACGTGTCCTCGCTTTAGTTCTCATGTTTAACTTCCGGTGACGTGCTACTCGACCGGAAGTATCGAAGTCATAATCTAAAGACACTTTGCATAGACGACGATAATCAATGTGCATACGATTTTGAATGTAATCGATCAATAGAAACAATTTCATACAGACCAACTAATTTTTCTAGTCGACCTTCTTTACAAATAGTAATAAATCAATAAATTAAAGTTTATCAGAGGATTCCATTTTGACTCTGAATTTGACTGCTGGCGTTTGGGTGTGGTCTGGAATCTGCCCTCAAGGCAAAATGTCAAAGTCAAGAATTCTAATTCTAATGTTTTATGAAAAACTTGTAAGCTGGCTGGTATATCGTTTTCTGCCTAATCTACTTGCTTTTGGTATGTCTTATGGTTGGCTTCATGTTCTCCGCGTTGTTGCTCTGAGAGAGAAGGGAAGAGAAGCTTCCGGTCTAATCTCCCCCATCTACACACAGCAGTTACTTACTACCTGCTGTATCTCATTCTTATCTGGTCGTGTGTGAGATGGACAAGATACGGACGTGTGGCTGTGTCTTGTTGCTTATGTTTGGTGTTGTAAACAGTAAGTAAATTATTTATATGGAGACCTGATACATATTTGGAGGGTGCACAAAAAGCTTGTGTTTTATAGCCTCTTGACTGTAATCGAATTTTATCATGCTTGGTTTGGTAATCAACTAAACTTAATTAGAGGGCGCGTGTAGTGATGCACTCTGTAGTGTCTGTACGTATAGCTGATTGAGAATGTCGCTAGACGATTTTGCGACCAAGTCTTCCGACATGTTGACTTGCTGATGACCTGTCCGCACGCT
Source organism: Corticium candelabrum (assembly GCF_963422355.1). Classification (NCBI taxonomy): domain Eukaryota; kingdom Metazoa; phylum Porifera; class Homoscleromorpha; order Homosclerophorida; family Plakinidae; genus Corticium; species Corticium candelabrum. Next base: position 4,241,562 of record NC_085103.1, read on the forward strand.
CTCTACTAGTTTATAAATCGTTTTTCATGTTGAAGTGTACAGCACAGCAAACATTTGATAGCTATGTATATCCGGGACCTTAGTTTAAATGGGCAACGGTCGATGGCACAGTCACAACAGTCGAGTTTTCGTGAGCGCTTTTTGGCGCTTCAGAGTCGCCAGACGGCGAGGTTGCGTGTCAAGAAAAGTGTATGCAAGGCAGGCGAAACGCTGAAGTTGCCTGATCGTCTGTTGGAGATGGGAAATTCGGACGGTGATGATCTGGCTCTTCAGGTACACACTGAGAACGTTTGAAGACAGACAGACAGACACACAGACAGACACACAGACAGACATGCAGACAGATTGACAGACAGACAGACAGACAGGTTTGACAGACAGACAGGCAGGCAGGCAGATAGACAGGTTTTGACAGACAGACATACAAACAGATAGACAGACAGACAGACAAATCGTTTATTGGATAGACCTACACACAAAAACACACACACACACACACACACACAACACACACACACACACACACACAACACACACACACACACACACACCACTGTTAAACTCAATCTGAGCTAACGTGATCAGACAGACACACAGACATACAGATTAGTACAGTTGTACATGCATTCATGTAGACACACTCTTCAACTTGTTTAATTAACTTAATAATTACTGAAACGTCGATCTATCATCAGTACTAATTGTTTGATACTAAACAAGCAGTAGGAAATGTAACATCAAACTTGAGATTATCAGATTCTAGTTATCTGACCGAGTGTGTACTGTTTTTTGTTATTTGGATGCATGAGTCTTCAATGATGGACTGTCACGTGATTGGCATTTTGCCTGGTGATAGGAACAGTTTCTCATTTTAGCGTCTTGTTAATTAATTATCTAGATTAAGACAGGCAAATAGAGTTGGATGGAGTTTGTTGGTTGCTTGGTTAGAGCCTTAGGAAATTGTTTCGTTTTGACTCAATGCTTTTTGATTTATTTTTAAATTTTTTCTGCAACCTTTGAATGGATTTGATTGTGCTGTAGATACTATATTTAGATTGGTTGGCAGAGGAATATAATGGTCAGTCGTTGGTCATTGACTGACCAACTGGTGTTCATGACCGACCTGACACACACAACACACACACACACACACACACACACACACACACACACACACACACACACACACACAGTGTGACCACATTGATTGGACATACATGATTGGCCAAGTCGTAATAGTTATTATGTGGATGATAGGGAATCAATGAGCAACCCAAAAGTTTAGACAAGTGACCGAAGCAACAGGCAAAATCTAGTTATAGAGTGATTGATGATGCCCAGATGCGTGAATAACCATACTGTAGTACTGTAGCAGTTTATATGTTGATAGCAAATAACTACGGTAGAGAATATGATGCAACAAGTAAAGAAATCAAACTAAATGTTGATGTTGATAATTACAAGAAACAATTGTGAAATTAAATAAGAATGAATGCCCAAAATTTAAAATGTCAGGTCAACCTCTTTTGCTAGAGCACGATGTCTGACCAAAAATTTTGCCTTATATTCCACTCCGGTTGGTCTGGTGTGTATCATGTGGGTCTATCTGATAATCGTGTCTCAACATGTGTTGTTACAACTTCACGATATGCTCTGAATCATGAGCAGAAGATGCATTAGAGAAAGTCGTCTCAAGAACAAAACTATTAAACGTTCAGGATCCTTTGCTAACTGAGACATCAAACTGGATGGCTGTATTTTTTTGGATTGTTCCTGTACAGCTGAGTATAATGATAACTACGTGTGATCACTTTGGGTGTACTGTACTGTATCATACATATCAGACAGCATATCAGCTTGATACGTAATTGTAGTGTTGCCATAAGGGTTGGACTTCCGATTCGAAGCATCGCTGATACATTCTATCCGCGATTGAGGGCAGGATATGCCGGTTCTTTGCAGTTTGCCTTCTGATTCTGAACTGATCTTTTGTAATGGAAATAGCTGTGAAGTAGAGCGACCGCAGGCAGACCCGCTGTCGTATTAGCACATGGTCACAAGCAGGTGTAAGGCTGTCAACACAGCAAATGACGCGGCTCTCAAACAGACGATTGACAGAGTCACTGAATTGGATAGTTCAGAATTCACTTCTCATGAACTATAATGATTACTACATCTGTTTGGAGCAATGGGTTGAAGACCAATGGTGATCGGATCGTACTAAACACAACTAGTAATGATGTTTGCTAATGACTTGCTGGTTATCGAAGAATTATGATAATTGAGAATTGTGTAGTACCATCTAACTGTGAGGGTCACAGAATTTCATACAAATGCATGTTTTTTTAAAATTTTGCTTGCTGTGAGGCGAAACTGTTAGACATCTACTACTGTAGCAATGTAGGACGGTGGCTTGATTTCGATTTACTCTTTGTTTATGGGTGTTATCACTTGGCACAGAGAGATGATTGAGGTGTATTGGCGGTATCAAGGTGACTTGCAAGATTGGCTTTGTTCCTTTATCGGTGGGTGTTGATGCTGGGGAAATCCATGATTGTAGTGTTTTGGGCGTGTTTTGTGAGAACGTTATCAGAGTAGAGAGAGTGACCAGTGGGACAGATGCCAGTTTTGGATTTGATAACAATGATTGGAACTAGCCACAGAAATGGTGGTTCAGATCTGGTAAAAGCGTGTTTAGACTAACCCTAACCGGTGGCTTGTAGGAACAAGTACAGAGAGTATGAGTTCGTAATTGGATGATGTTTGTAAGGTAAATACAGGGCCAACATCCGATTGGTTGATTTTCCAATATTTTATCACTCTCTATAGTCAGCCCCGCCTTCCTTTGTCAGATGTCTGAAGATGATGAAAAGGGAGGGGCTGCATGTGTGTGACTGTCATTGTGTTAGAAGGCATGTACAGCTACAGTATCATTTATTGAAATCGGCACAGATAGTCATCCAGCTGGACGTTTCGTTAAGCATTCTCCAGGTTTCTTTATTCACTACTTTTCACTATGACTAAATTGCTCGTGATTTCATGGCACCACAATGAAGTGATAGGTTGTTATATCTTTGTGTGATGTGAGAAAGAAGGGAGGGGACAAGGTAACCTGCAAGTGGATCCAGATTTTTGTATTAGGGTATCTATGGCTCTGTGCTGCTGCAGAATCAGCATGATGTGATACAGTGTGGCAATGCTGTTAATTAGGATACACGCACGTTCGTTTTGGCACACTCCCATGGGAAACGTGTTGGAAAATTGATGGTATTGAAGGCTGATTTCATTGCTCTCTGTGCTACCTTTCTCATTCGTTAGAAGCACTGCAATTGACATGGAGATTGTGACATCCAGAAATTGTGTGCATTGTGGCAATAATTGAGTGTAACATTAGTGTGTATGGGTCTTCCAATTTACTTGCAATTGGCATACGTGACAGTTAATTAGGCTGCACTGAGTCTTAAAAACAGACCATTGGTTGGTCGTTCAG
>NC_085103.1:4252551-4267551 GCF_963422355.1 Corticium candelabrum
GCACTGGAGCGGTATAATAACAGACTATTGCGGCGTTTTCTTTCATAACTCGTTTCATGATGGAAAATTTCTCTACACGGATGCACATACTATGGAATAGCTTTTGTGACTGTTTTTCAGCTGTTTGAGAAAAAATTGGTGGGGTATCTTAATAAAGAGCAAAACTAGAAAACTTTCCAAAAATAGTGCAAGCAAACCAGAAATGTGTCAATAGTTTTGACGCGGACTGTACATAATCATATCAGGGTGTCTTATGAGGTCATCAAGGGGTTTTCCAGTGGTTAGCCAGACAATAGTGTTACAACCAAATGGACTAGAAAATAAATTATTTGCATCAAATTGTCAGACATTTTGCATGATTCAATCGATCAACAAAAACAACTCCAATTCACAGTTTATTAATTAAATTGTCCATTATAATGAGCTGCTTGTAAAGATTTATATTCAACTTTTACAATTTTTTTGAGAATGGCTTCAAGAAAGCTTGCAGCTGTATGTAGTAACACCCATTGTAGTAAGACCATTGAGGCAACCTTGAGTTCATTGTCAAGTCGTGAGTGTCTTATAAAAGGACTTATACTCAAAACGAGGAAGCCAAGAACAACCAGATGCCAGCAAAAGCAGGTCACAAACGTGTATATAACAACAACAATAATAATCTCATTTCTCTCACATCGTTTACATGATGTAGTTCCCACGATAGGGGCAACACAACACACACACACACACACACACACACACACACACACACACACACACACACACACACACATACACACACACACATCACATCACAACTACATAAAACCCTAACTGTGCTACCTAACCATATCTAAGTGTAACTTCTTGTCTACTACCAGCATAACCAACCTCTAAGTCTATTTTCGGAGTGAAATGCTCTTTTTAAAAAGTTGAGTTTCAACATTCTAACCCTCTTCTCAACCTTCTAAAACGTGCCTTCCAACCGACATATAACTAAGTTACTTCTTCATTCCAAGACCCTTCCGTTAGATAGCATACAACCAAAAGAAGGGTTTCTACGCACATGACCTTTCAGGTACTGTACGACCCTAAATAGAGAATATAGAAGGCTTAGAAGGTTGAACAGTATCTCATCTAGTATAGAATTCTATAGAAGGCTTCGAAGGTTAAACATCCAATTATATGTTAATTGATTAAGATGCCCTGAATTATCAGTCCACCAGTGGCTTGATTTATATACAGTCTGAAATATTAGGTGTCCAAGGATTTCAATACTTAAGCAGCAACATGATTTTCAGACATTCTGTTTTTCAGTCAGTCTATTGTTTCAAATGCTCTGTAAACAGTGAGTGACTCCATGAATGTAGTAAACCACAAAGTTTGACAATGAGTTGCATGCAGCCACAAATTTGTCACCATCTGGTCAGTGCAATCTGGTTGTCACCTCTTGATTCTAATCTAAACATTCTACCAGTAGCTGGTTTGATCAGCTATAGACACAACTGCCTATTACCAAAGTAGTTAGTTTGTATAATAAAGGGCTGGAATGTGAAGGACAGGAGTGGCAACAAAAGACGTCTTTATCATTCTACTGTTGTTGTAGAGCACAATGAGTGTTTTACAAGTCATTAGGACCATTTGCACAGTCTTGTTGTAACACAATTATCTCTGGTGTTTGTAGTGTTTTGCTTAGATACCAAGATGCTAATACTTCCTGGCATCCAACAGGACAGATTGCTCTATCATGGAAAGCTTTAATTCGGCATCTTTCCATGCTAGGATCTACTCTAAGAGATTATGGTGGATTGCCTTGTTTGTGCCCATTTGATGCTAGACTTAAACTTGATGTGTCTGTGTTGCATGACTTGTGTCAATCAAACTACTATCTGTGTATATATATGAGTGTGAGAGGATGCTCTTCAGTGCTGTGGTGTACGCATTGGGTGGCCTCTTTGAAGCCCAGTGTGGTTGGCAGTATTTGGATTTGCTTGTGTTATTGGTGGTGTAATGTCAGTGTATCTATAGCTGCACTTCTTGAGCTGTTTGCTTTGCTATAATTTTTTTGCTATTTTGTGCATCTAGTATTGGATGTTATGATATGTGGCAGATTCAGAGAGATGTGTGGTTGTTGGTGTACTCAGCTTGATTGCAGGTTTTAGGGAGGGATTATGTTGGTGGGAAGGAGTTATCATGTAGAAGGTGTTGCCAATTTTGTTAATCATTGAGCAGTTGCATTTGGCCTAGGGGAGAAGATGAATAGAAATGAGGGATAAACGATGTGGGGCATATGTGAAGGTTACAGATAGGATATTTGAGTGTTATTGTTGTAATTGATTATCTCAATTTTATATTGTGGGTTTAAAGCTTTATCTGGAATGACAGACATGCCTGCAGAACACTTGTTGGTCGAGTGTGTGGGTGGGCATCTTTGAAAATCCATGTTGCACACACACACACACACACACACACACACACACACACACACACACACACACACACACACACACACGCAAACAGATGCTTGAGTTGCTTAGATTGGTTTTGTGAGAAACACTTAGTTATTAATATTAACTATATTGGTACTGCTATGTCACAGTCTATGATGGAATCAATGGTAGTAGAATACATCACAACATGCTATTTCGTGGAGGCAAAGACTAGCCAGTGACAAGAACAGAAAGCAGCCATATTTCTGGTTGCAATAAAACATTGATCTGGGACTATAATTGTCGTCCTCTTTTGCCACTGAAGACATCTATGCAATCAGCCACAACACTGCACTGTTGTCTAACTATAGGAACCAGCACTTGTTTGTGATAAGATCAAGTAGTCTTATTGTGGGTGCTGACCTAAGGTATTCCTCTTCCCTTAATGCAAACAAGTGAATACTGAGTCATCCTTTTGGCATGTGTACTCTTGCTTCCAATTTCGTTAGTGGCATGTTATCTATTTCCTTCATCCAGCTCATGTCTCCACTTCATCAGAATCAGTATTATCTTTGCAGTACATGAACAATGAAGTAGTGTCCGTTTATGCATAGTAATGACCAATGAACGTACAGATAACTATTTACAGACTTTTATGCAGATACACTAGAATGGCTTGAGTCTTTCTATTTACCTTCTAGTGGTATTGTCACTACTGGTAAGTATGATAAACAGGCAAATAGTATAAGGAAAGATACTGATTTGCGTCATACATGAATAGTGGGTTTTGTCAGTTTGCATAATCCTTCACATATACCAGTCTACTGAAGTGGTCTTTGCCAGTGTGTTCCCAATATGCATGTAGTATACGTATCTGGGATACAACTGTGCAATAGACATATCTGGGGTACAATACAGTATACATATCTGGGATGGATCCTTGATGTTTCTGTCCTTAGGCATTGGCCAAAGAAGTTGGCGAAGGCGTCTCGGTGTCTGATCTTTTGTCGACTCCGTCAGGTTGGAGAGGAAGGTCACAACAGATCTTATCGTTGCAGAAAAAGGTGCATCAACTACAGCAGCAGTTAGATTACTACAAGAAGAGTGCTAACGGGCAGAGTCCTGATACGAAATCTGGACAGCAGCTAAGAACGGTATTGCACAGCTTGTAATTGTTTTAGTTCTTACTAAGGGAAGTCGTTGATTTGGTAGTTGTTGATATCAATAACATTGCACGGTGGTTGCTTGGTATACATTTTACATTTTTACTTTGGACTGACTCTGTATAGTAAGTTGGATATGATGTTGTGTAGGTTTCTGTTGATACGAGTGCTGCTTTGTCTCATGTTGAACTTAAACATCGTTCAATGCTCAAACAGCTGGAGACTGATAAGAAACAAACGCAGCAGGTTGTCAATTTGCTTTGCTGAAACTGCATTGCATCGTCTTGTAGTGTTATTTATCTCTTGCTTGTTTGGCTGTTCGTTGATTATGGTGTCTGTCTGTCTGTCTGTCTGTCCGTCTATCTGTCTGTCTGTTTGCCTTTTGTGTCTGTGTGGCTGTTGCTCACTTCATGACACTGTTTGTTGTAGCAACTTGCATCTGAACTCCAATCACTCCAGACAGAGCACAGCACATTGAAACAAAAATTTGACGCAATGATGGCAAGAAACAAAACAGTAACTGCAGCATTAAAGGACGCACGACAGCAAGTGAACGTCTTGCTCGACAAAGAAAAGCACGACAATCAACTTATTGCCACGTTGATGGCTCAACAAGTAAGAAAACATGCATGCCATATGTCTAACAAACACTCTGTATACGCTGACTGTCTGTGGTCATGGATGACTCCATATATCTTTCTGAGATCTGACTTCTGGTTGCCACAGGACAGTTTCTTTAGTATAGTGCAGTACAACCCCAATTATTCAGACATTTCGATAATCCGGGCAAATTTATTTCTGCCCTGTGAACCTACTCTAAAAATTGGAATCGTAGATGTCAAACATTGTGTGTGTGTGTGTGTGTGTGTGTGTGTGTGTGTGTGTGTGTGTGTGTGTGTGTGTGTGTATTTGTTGTTGACAATTAGACATTGGAATTCTAGGTGTCTCGGTCCCCAGAAATCCTTCATTGAACTTGATTGCATTAAAATGTCTCAACAACAGATTGACAACCTAGAGGTTGCAGTGAATGAATGCATACGAGTTTGAATAGTGGCTGCGGCCTCTATTTTTGACAAGATTACGGAATTGCAGCCTCTAAATGAGGGCGGCTTGTATTCGAGGGCGGCTTGTATTCGAGGGCGGCCTCTATTTCTAAGTCTCTACTTCACACCGTGAAACGTTGGTACTGGAACGTTACATTTCTTTCTGTTGACATAGTTGGACACTTTTGAAGGTGCCAACACGGCAGATTTAGCTGTGAATGCCACGACTATTATGTTGTCTACATTCTAGATGGACATGCACTGAGAACCACTTGGAAAGTACCTTGAACTAGTTGATAGATGAGTGCGCGTAATAGGATGAGATTGATGGGGTGACCAGTAACTCTGCAGACTAGTACGGCCTCAATTCGAGGGCGGCCACTGGTTTCAACAAGTTTCTTCAGCTGCTGCTGCTAAACGAGGGCAGCCACTATTTGAAGAAATACGGACCTTATATTAATTATTAATTAATTAATTAATTGTTTATTATGTACTTGACTGTCAATGTATCGCTGAGTCTCAAGGAAGTCACCACACTATTATTTCGTTTATCTGGACTGTTGATTATTCAGACAATTTGGCTTCTGCCGAAAAGTCTTGATCATTGGGGTTGTACTGCATTGTTTGACTTGTAAGGGTGTTATGGTTTGAGGCTTTCCTACTGCTGATTTCAGATTCTTGTCCTAACGTTGGCTTAGAATCTGGGAAGAATAAAGGCAGTAGCAACATCATTTTGTTAGCAAATGAATGAATGACAAGGGTATAGAACGTACCTGTTTTACTGATTGTAATAATATATTTCTCTTGTGCTAAAACATATAATTGTATCTAGCGAAGTTTCCTCGTGGGGCAACAAACCAAACATTAATATCAATACAATAAGACCTACAGTATAGCAACGAAACAGTTACTTTAAATCATTTAATTAAGGAAGTATAATGTCAAGAAAAACGTTTATGTCAGTCACTGATCTTATCCATAACCTATGTTTTTCTCTCAGTAACAGCCAACACGGACATTTTACTAAACTGTTAACAGAGTCGACGGCTCTTTTCATGAAGAGAATCTGTTGTCTTCGTACTTTCACTATGCATTCCTCAAACCATTCTGGCATTCTCTCTCTAATTGATTCACTTTGTGTATACCGTATAAGATGAAATATTGACGAGGAATTTATTTTGGCGGATTGGTGGATTTTTAGCAAGTGCCAATATAAAATCCGCCATCAGTTTGGCCACCGGGATATGTTGATGTCATCACCCACCGTGAATCAAGCATCATGCGATGTGGTGCAGATGAAGTTACAAGATGGTAACCACTGCTTACCGTCTGTTGTGCCTACGCTGTCAAACTGGGAGGTTAAACATGAAAATGAGGTCGTGCAGCTATCGATGAAGTATTGGTGAAGTCATACGGGTTAATTAACTATGTAGTGGGTGGGGAGTTTAGTACCTTTATCAACTATCCAACAACAATGTCCAACCGCCAAAATAGAATCCGCCAATATGCTTTTCCTGCCAATGTTTCATCTTATACGGTATTGAGCGTTCTCTGTGGTTTATTAGTTTGGAACTCAAATCTACTCAAGCTGAGGCTTTAGGGTGATATAGACAGCTGACGTTTATTGCCATCATTATCTCTAGCTGCTGGATTCGTTTACCGTCAGATTGATAGTTGGAAAGATGCTTGATACTGCCCAGCTGTCACGCTTTGTATGCTCAGTGTAAACAGGGAAGACACAAATGCATGATTGTCCATCACAAATCTGTCGTCTTTACTTAATTCTCATGAAAATTAAAGGTTTTGAGATTGAGGTGATCTAAATCATAAACAAGAATGTCTATATATATATAAGCTCTTGACCAGAAAGTATTGAAGAGCGAAGCAAAATCTCACAAACACCAAAGGGCGTGGCCAAACAATCATGTGGTTTGTGACTGGTTGGGCTGTAACTCTAGCTAGTAGCTTGAGACCTAACAATTAACCTCTCAAGTTGATTATTTCTAAATCAATCAACTCAGCCTTGCACTTGTTGTTACAGAAGTACATCATGCACAGTACTGTAAAGATGCTTTAATGTCATTAAAGAGAAACCTAAGCTATCAAGCCATGCTCTTAATAACAATAACTTTTGTCTTTGAAATGAAGTTTGTTACACAAAGATTAAGTTAAGAGATTCTTGTGAGACATCTGTGTGTAGCTGCTGTACTAAAGTTAGTGCAATACTATGGTAGCCTCGAGGGTTTCGTGTTGGCCTCACCGCTTTGTTAGGAAAGCATCAGGTTACACTTGATGCAACTTTTTTTCATATTGATCTTGGTGAGCTGGTAGAGTTTATTTATACTTCTTAGTTGACTGGATTTGGCTCGCAGACGAAGACAGCTTATTGAGAGTCTACAATGCCCTGCAGTAGTTGCAGTTGTGTGTGTGTGTGTGTGTGTGTGTGTGTGTGTGTGTGTGTGTGTGTGTGTGTGTGTGCACGTGTGTGTGTGTGCATGTGTGTGTGTGTGTGTGTGTGTGCACGTGTGTGTGGAAGTGTGTGTGTGTGTGTGTGTGTGTGCGTGTGCATGTGCGTGTGTGTGTGTGTGTGTGTGCGTGCGTGCGTGCACGTGCGTGTGTGTGTGTACAGCATAAGTTATGCACTTTTGTAATAAATAGGGAAACATAGTCAGGTATTAACATTAATCACATTTGGTATTAATCTCAGCATTTCTTTGGCCCAGTCAACTTCAAACTTTTCTCTTGCTTAGTGACTATTTGATGTCACCCAAGCAAACATTCCCTTTCGTTTTTTGCTGAGGCTAAAATGTTGCTTACTCCATCTCTATTGGTCTCACATCACTTTGTCATTCAAAGACACATGCACACACAGGTAAGCACCAGACACAAGTGTGGGTACTCTTGCTGCTTTTGTACTGTAGTATTCTAATCCTACGAAATCACTCTAGTGTGCGCTGATGAGGGGATCGACCTTCAAATGTATATTTTATTACCACAGATCTACGAGTTCTGTATTGATTTGCTAGGCTCGTAGTACAGTCAGACCTTGCTATTCCGACCACGTTTGTTCTACTGGTTTTTGTTGGAGTAACTCAACTGTTATTATCAGTAGCATATACACAGTGACTCATTGGTTTCACGTGTACCTTCATCAGAAAGTGAGTGTGTTTGCTTATCGGGTGTTGGAATAACAAGGTCTGACTAACAAGGTCTGACTGTATTAGAGGCAGTTGCCAAGCTCGTCATGCTTACTGTTGATGCTAGCTGCTCGATTGTTGTGATTACTGATTGCTGTTGTCGTTTGTCTGCACGGGTAGGAAACTATGTTTGTCTACACAGGCAGGAAACTATTATTGGCTGCAATGTTGCTTGGTTATTTTGGTTAGTCCTGCCCACTCATTTGAGGGACAGTCCCATCTTGTAGACAGTCACTCAGCAGGCTTAAAATAGATTATTTCATCTATGTTGGTTAGTCAGTCATTGTGGTATTGTTGTGTTGCTTTGTGTGTAGCTAAGTTAGTTAGCCGGGTGTCAAGTTGTTCCATTGTGCGATTTCTTTAGTGCTAGTGCATCAGCTATTGTTCTACTAGTGAATCGGCTATTGTTCTCTGATGCCTGATGTGATAAACGAAGAGCTTCCTTGTGATGTAACTGATTAACATGATTACTGCTTGTCTTTCCATTGTATGTGGTTTGCAATAGAGTTGTCGACTTAATCCAGGCATCAAAACCAAACGTGACGATCTGTCAGATTCAGTCTTCATTCTTTAAACTTTAGTGTACTCCAATAATCTTATTTTATTTGCTGCCTATTGCTTTCGTGGGCGATTTTTATGGAATAAGTATGTTTCTTTGTATTATACGTTGTCTCAAAGTTCAAAACAGTTAGTTGTATTTAGGTTTGGATGATTGACTGTATGGACGAGTTTTGCCACTTGTAACACGTTTGCTTGCTTTACAAAAATTGTGGTGGTAGTGTGTGTGCGTGTGCACATTATTTGTGTGTGTGTGTGTGTGTGTGTGTGTGTGTGTGTGTGTGTGTGTGTGTGTGTGTGTGTGTGTGTGTGTGTGTGTGTGTGGATTACGTTCTACACGTCCAAACTACTTCAACAGAAACACCAGTTTACTGAACATGACATTCAAGGCTAATTTACTGTTGATAATAGGTGATCTGTTATGTCACAATTTTGGACAGCAATTGTGGTGGCAGACATTCTATTGAATTGTTATTGTTTAGGCAGTACAAGCCCATAGGCTGAGGGTTTGGGGGTTTGGGGGTTTGGAGGTTTGGGGGTTGGAAGAACCGCCAACTTAGCTGTGATGGTCTGCGTTTTGATCCAAAGTCACTTGCTCTTTCACGTCTACTCTGATGCAGAAGTGGATTGAGACAAATTGCATTAAGTTTTTGCCTACAAAAGTTGCTTTCTATAATTTCTGAAAACTATATGTATACATCAGATTTTTTTTAAATGACGTGGTGGGTTTTATTGTATTACGCATCGCCCACTTTTAACGTTAAGCTGCAGCCATGTGGTGCCTTCTCATATACTCATTGTATTAAACCACCACCTACTGTGGAGTAGAAAATGGGGCCTTGCTTGACAACCTCACACCTTGATCTTGTAATGTGTGCACGTAATGGTTTGATTGAAAGTCAGTACTTGCTGCACTAAGGAACACTGAAAACGACTTCAGACAGTCAGTATCATCTATAGCAACCGTGTGTTCAACTGTGGTCTAACACGTATGTGTTGCCTCAGGCATAAAAAGTTGAAACAAATTATATGTGCAGATACAATGTTTAATTAACATAAGAGATTGTGGCATATTTGGGTTTAGATGTGTGTGTGTGTGTGTGTGTGTGTGTGTGTGTGTGTGTGTGTGTGTGCATGTGTGTGTGTGTGTGTGTGTGTGTGTGTGTGTGCATGTGTGTTTGTGCGCATTTTCTTGCTTGGTGAGTATGGTGATGTTGTATTGTACTCTGCACATTCAATCTTGTCAAATTTGAGGAATCAAAGATCATGTGCCGTCTGAACCTCAACTATTTATGTATTGAGAATAATGCATAAATAATAAAACAGTCAATTAGAGTATGAATAGATTGTATGCATACAGTTGCAACTTCTGAAAAGCATCCATCACATCAATGTCACATCTTTTGTGTTTAGTCAGACTTGAATGATTCGAGACCATCTATTGCACAGTTAGAGAAACAGTGGCAACACAATCATCAAATTGTGCAGCGAAAATCTCCAGCTGATTTTACTGCAAGTAGAATCCGAGCTTCCGAGTCAAGATCAGCTCCTTCCATTGGGAAGACAAGTGGAACCAGGATAATGTCCCAGATGAAGCGTCCGACAACTGGTTGTGGTGTGTTATCCAGGTTAGGCATGCATTATTACATGTACTTGTAGTAGCAGTGTAAGTATAATCTGTTAAGTGTTTGGATAGGCATTGTAGGTGGTCACAAATGTAGTTAAGGAGTTATGGAACTAGTGATACACATAGGAAAACTTATAACAAATAGAACCTGCAGGCAGGATCGTGGGTGGACAAACAGACAGACAGACAGACAGACAGACAGACAGACAAAGAGACAGATGTAAAGAATCTGAGAAGACAGTCTGACAGACATGTAGGAAGGTAGGAACAGACACATCTAACGAAGATAACATGACCGCATGTTTGACAATGAATAATATAGCTATTGAATTTCACTTTGCATACAAGCTCGATTAACAATGAGTCCAACTAGAACAGGAACAATTAGATAGGATGTCGCTTGATACATATGAATGGATAGTTGAAGGATAGCAATCTCTACGTGACTGTGTAAAAGAAACAGAACACATGCAGTTCAACATCGCATCACTTATATGTACAGCAAGAAACCTTGCTGCAGCATGTAAGCACAACTACATAACACTTTGCTAATTTCAGTATTCAACACTGAATTTGGCCGACATGTTATCTACAGCTGTGTGGTCTATAGACTTTTCCATCATTCTCTCTTGGTTACATGTGAACACACAATAGTGGATCTCGAAATATTTGATCCAGTATTGTGTGTGAATTGAGTTTTACCCGAGTCGTGACTTGACATTACGATTGTGTTGTGTTGAGATGCAGCGGTCAATTACGCAAAGAAGCTGACTGAACTGTGCCGTGTGTAGGTATTTTTGAGTGACCATGTCATGACTTTAAGTAATGTATCCACAGCAGTGACAAGATCACATCCCAGCGACTAGAAATCACATTCTTATTTATTCGCCTATCATGATGTGCTTGTGTTGTTTTTAGAAGTGATGACATCAGAAACATGCGCGATCTGAACTGTCAGCTGCAAGAGCAGAGGACTCGGTGTCAGGTCGCCGAGGTGGAACGAGATCGTTTGTTGCAGCTAGTTTCGACACTCAAAAGAGAGTAAGCACCACACTGTACCGACAAACAGACAGACAATCAGACATCATAGACAGCTAGTGATGGACAGACACATAGACATACACATATGTGTATGTCGCCAGTCTGATCTCACACTATACATACACTGTGTGTCTCACTAGACAGCTAGTGATGGACAGACACGTAGACATACATATGTGTATACATCAACAGTCCAATCTCACACATACAGTGTGTGTCTCATAGACAGCTAGTGAGGGACAGACAGATAGACATACGTATGTGTGCATGTCAGCAGCCTGATCTCACACTAAACAACAGTGTGTGTCTACCCTTAACAACCTAATACACTCATCATGTGTCCATCACATTCCACATCTTTCTCTCAGACTCGACGACACCAAACAAGCAGCCATGGCCGCTCTGGTCAATCTCAACTCGGAGAGACGCAACGCAGCGCTTCTTTCAACGAAATTAGACGAGAGCAAGCTGCGCGCATCACAACCCAACGAGACTCACCCATATTTGGATGATCTCCAACAAAGGTAAGGATTCTAGTCAAATTTCATTTCAGCCCGACCCGTCGGGCTTCCATTCCACTCTCCATCATAATGATGCATCGACCTAATTCAATGTTCAGATTGGCTCGTCAAGAGGAGGAGAACGCGATCATGCGTCGGGCAATCGCCGACCTGCGCAAAGAGAAGAAGACCGACATGGAAATGTACACAGAATTGCACAGACAGACGAAGCAAATCTTTCTAGAAGGCGTGCGTCGAGTTAAATCGGATGCGATGTCAGGGGTGTGGTCAACGGCACGTGATTATTGCTTGTAGGGGCGGTTTGTGAATTTGTAAACTGTAGTGCGGACTGTGTACAGAGGGCGTAGCTTTCGACCAATGAGCGTGCGTCGGATAATTGTAAACCGTCGAGTCGACGAGTTTCGCGTCGTTGTGTGCAGTTGTCGTCTGACGTGTCGCTCGCGAGGGAGGGAGGAAGTCGCACCAAGTGTGATCTCGTTTACAGGGTGAGTGACAGTCACACTGCCCTTTACACACCAACCTTCACCCTTGAACAGTAGCTTCCAACTCATCCAGGCATGAAATATCTGTACCTGCGGGGTGCAGTGATAGCATCATAGATCAACAGCGAGCTCGCGCCTATCCTGCATCCAACTTACATGCAAACATCCAGCCTCGAGCTCTACTCGATCGATCTCTTGCTGATCGCGTCCGATCCGAGGCGTCTTGCTACATTTCTAGCCACTGTGTGTTGTATACATGTGTACAGGTGGCAAGTCATGGTGTCGATGAGACGTCCCTTGGGAGTCACCTGCCTGCTGTTTGCAACACTTGTCGCGAAGTCGACAGCGATTCGAGCGAAGCGAGGCGACGCCATCGACTACAGCGACTATGATTATTCCTACGGCGTGCATCATTGCTTGGCTGACGTCTACGTGATGAATCTCTATCCGAGCCGCGAGCATCGCGTGCGGGTGACGTTTTCTCGCTACAATTTCACGGATCTGGAATACGAGCAGCACGCGAACGGCAAGTTCGACGTCGCTGTGTCCGACATCGTCGAGGTGTCACTACTCTTGCAGAACGGAAGTAAGTTGCAACATGTAATGCACTAATGTAGCAAAGTCGATGTAGTACCTCTTGATCACTTTCCTACATCTTGTTCTGTCGTGCTAATTGGATGTTGCGTGCGGCGAGGGTTCGGTGTATTCCGGTAGCCATTGTTTGGCTTGCTTGTTTATTGATTACTTCGTCGATTGGATCTCCACCTGGACTTCACCCTTTCTTGTTGTTAGCCGGATGTATCCCGGATTCGTGCGTCTAGCTGTTTTACAGGCCGCCTGCTCGAGTGTCAGGTGCACTAACCGACATTTGCTTGCGTGATTCTTGTTAGAGTTGACGTTACCTGTTGTCTGTAATTATGCTGCCGTGCATGTTTGTGTGCAGTCGGTCTTCTAGGGCTTTGATGTATGGGATGCATGTAGACGTTTAGTCGGGAGTGAGATGTGCATTTTGGTGTTTGGATGATGAAGTTCCAGAGTGCATCATTTGTTTGGTGATTAGCATGGCAGAGTAGGGTGTAATCATTTATAGCACAGGATTGGTTTATGCCTGGAAGCTTGCAGTGAGAGTTAACAGATTGAGACTGATTGTCAAATATTGCATCTTCCTACTTCGTTTGTGTGCGTTTTGAGTCCTGCTTAGGGGTCTGAATCTGAACTATTTGATTAGAGCGGATCTTCCACAGACAACCGTGCCATTAGGTGAATGACATTTTGGTGACACCTAGATATAGTTTAGAGAGCACTCATATTTGTCACTTTAGAGGACTTTATTGGTTCCATATAGTTTCTGTTTGATTTTGACTGTCTCCAGCTGAGTTGACTTAGAGCGTCTATTGTGTTCAATGGGCAATTAGTGAATAATGACTTTTGGTCCAGTTGCTGTCTGAGCACATTATTGCAGTAGAAACATACACTGAGATCCATGTAGTTAGTAAAATTGAGTTTTGCATTGAAGGTGTGGTCGTTCCTCCTCTGAAGAGAGACATGCATTCAAACCACAACTTCATGTTTCCTCAGCTTCCTGGTTGCAAGCTAAACATTGCCGTCATTGCAGACATGGCGGCCAACGGTCAATTTGAATTTGCATTCAACATCTTTAAAGCCGACGAGGAGGAGGACACACTCGAAATGACAAGATTAATTGTCTACAATGGATTGCTACGATTCTCTGGTGCTCTGGACGTTCTTGTCAACAAGGGCAGTGACGTGTTTTTTATTGGACATAGGCTGTATTTAGGCCTCCGTATGTCGGGACTGATTCCTGCAGGCTACTGGCTATTGAAGGTCAGAACAGTGTACTCTATACATGCACGCGATGCTAATCTACTCATGTAAACACTTATTGAATTAGTTACCATCCCATCCGAATAATATTTATTGTTAGCTTGTATGGGTCTTTCAGTGTAATGGAATTGGTTATTCATGAGTTCTATTGTCTTCATTATTGTGTTTATAATGTCATCTCTTCAGCTACAATTTTGTTGTATGTCTTTGTCATAGAAAGTATTTGTACAAGTGGCTGTATAGTTGGTAACTCAGTACATTTCTGGCTGACTAATCAGTGCTATTATTTCTTGTAATTGTTTCTCTACATTGAATGTGACGTTGGTGTTGGATAAAGAAACCTTGATGTACAGTACATATATAGTCGCTTTTGTAAGGAGGCCAGCATAGTGTTCTTTGTTGTGGTGTTGCATGGTGTTTGTATCTGTATTATAGTTTGTTGTCTGTTGTGTTGCCTCTTGGTGGGTGTTCTGTATATCTTATTCTGTAGAGTTATTATTATGACTAATTGTTGATTATATACAAGCTAATAGTTACGTCTTCACATCATTGTATTATAAACATTAGTATTTAATAAATATGATAATAGTTAGATGCATTGCCCTACACACTCATGCATACTTATTGATTCTGAGAGCTGCCAGTACTTATTGTCAACAATCAACATTCTATACAAACTGCTATATAGATGTACTCTCTTAGAGCCTGACTTTATGTGCTACATAGCATCAGTAAATAGGTAATAATGTTTGTGTACTGAAATGCTAACTCCATTGAGCTCCTTACTTATAACTCACTGCATGGTCTCTCGTTCTATTCACAGGTTGTTCCTAGAAATGCTGTGTTAAATTACGAGGATTTCAAGCGCGCCAACTCGCTAATAAATCCCATCGAACTCAACCTCCAACCCAATGCATGTTACTACATCGCATTACATGGATATTTCAACTCTGCTGGAGAGTACCCGGCTACACTGGCTGTTGTGCCTACATCAGGACTAAACGCAACGCAACCCCAAATCTCATCTGGGGCAGTCTCAGTCAGTATGTCGGCCGTATGTAGTTTCGTCGTCTTGTTTCTGTTACTTGTTGTATTATAAGAGAGACAGTATGGAG
>NC_085103.1:4272551-4275051 GCF_963422355.1 Corticium candelabrum
AATAATGTATTTTTAATTACAAATATTAATTAATTATAATATGTCTCGGTGCAACCCTTCAGAGGGTGCAGAGGGGTCTTAACCCCCACTGGGCGCCCACCGACCCGGCAGGTAAGCACAGTGAGGTACATGCCTCTGTGCAGTCCACACGGCGATCAGACACAGCTCTTTCAAGCCATAGCTATAGTCACGGAGAGGCCAACTACAATACGGGGAATCCAGAATTCCCGGATCAAGTCCGTATAGTCAACATTGGCACAAACCTCGCCAGACCACAGAAGCTCCCCATACGAGTGAAACAAGTCTCATTCCTTCATAAAAGAACCAACAATGAAAGATAAAGAAGGACAAGTTTCATTATTACTGTACCGGCGTGGATTCGAACCCACGTAGTCAAGATAGAAAGCAACTGTCGCTAACCACTCGGCCACAGCGCCGGTAAATAATTATAATAAATAATTATGTATTTTTAATTATTAGTGTTAATTAATTATAATAAATAAGTATGTATTTTTAATTATGTATTTTAAATTACAAATAGTAATTAATTATGATAAATAATTATGTATTTTAATCACATATATTAATTAAATATAATTAGAGCTTTACTATGTATTTAATTATATATTTAAGCAAATAGATTAATTAATTATCAATATAATTAAAAATAAAAAGCATAATTAATTATTGTAAGTAATTAATTAATGTATGTTGTGTGATTACAAATACATCATTGAATATGTAGTTTAACTCTAATTAATTCAACATACATAAGCCAAACCCTAACACTGCAGTTCTTGCTTGTTAGTCGTCTGCATTCTTGCTTGCATGCCGATTTGTCTTCCTGTCCAATTCAGTTTAAGGTGGTTGCCCTATCAGCTGCTTTCATTCAGTATGTACATCAAAATTTGTGTGTGTGTGTGTGTGTGTGTGTGTGTGTGTGTGTGTGTGTGTGTGTGTGTGCCTCATTTCTTCACTTCCAATTTATTTTCAGGCCGTTTCCATGTCTCTCTTTGCTGCTGGTCTCGGTGAAGCCGTTGCATCAACTTTTGGGTGGGACTCAACTTGGGCCATTCGCGGTGTTGGCCTACTCACCGTGTTGTTGCTCTTCGTGATTGTTCTTGCTGGAGTCAAGTTTGTCATTCGACTGCAGCTGCTGTTGCTGCTTGTTTTGCTCATGTCGGCTCTCGATTTCATCATCGGTTCGTTTGCTCACACCGACAAAGGTGAGGACACTTTAGTGTTATGTGGTCGTATCCGAACAAGATCTCACACATCAAGAGGCAAAAGGCACACAAATTGTTTAAATTAATGCAGCTTCTCTGATTGTTGATATTAATGAATCATGATGTACACAAATTGTTCAATGCGGCTTTCTGATTGTTGATATTAATGTGTCATGATCTACACAACTTGTTCAATGCAGCTTTAGGGATTGTTGATAGTAATGATTAATTAAGTATTTAGTGCAATTTTGGACCACCCAATGACAGTCTGCTTGAGCATACAAACAACTTTGAATTTTATGACTCATTTTGTGTGGTCATGAGCACATTTATGTCATACAATTGTTTAATGTGACTTTTTATTGTTTATATTAATGAATCATGATTATTTAATTAATGTCAGTTAATGATTTAGTCTTTTTTTGCCTGAACATACAAAACAAATTTGACATTTTCATACCTCATGTTGTATGTTCATGGGGACATTTTTGTCACACAATTTTTGCAATAATAATGAACATGTCGAGTGTTTTCTTTCTTGATTTTAGGTTTGTTGCTTGTAGACTTGACTAATTGATTTCAATATTAGATGCTGAATTTTTTGGCTATCGTTCTGATCTGTGGAGCCAAAATGGGTCTCCGTCGTTTTCTAACGAGTCATTCTTTATCGTGTTTGGAGTCTTTCTTCCGACGGCCACTGGCATGATGGCTGGGATGAATATGAGCGGCGACTTGCGGAGACCCAAGATTAGTATACCTGCGGGAACTATGTGTGGGTTTGTTGTTAGGTGAGCTGTACACGTGCACACACACACACACACACACACACACACACACACACACACATGCACTCACGCACACACACACACACACACACACACACACACACACACACACACACACACACACACACACACACACACATGGCAAATGGGTAAGGAGCTGCCGTTAAACGGTAATGCCCGCAGCCAGATGGCTGGGTTCCTGTGCACTAAGCAGGAGCTATGGGCGGTGTTAAGCAATCTTCTGGAGCCTGGCCAGGTGCTTGGATGAGCACCGACTACAATGCCACATGTGGTGTGGGCACCTGAAGTCTCACCCGGACCCCAGTGGCTGATGGAATTTGGCGCAGTCGGAGGCCTTTGCCACCCCAGTCAATGACCAGGTACTCATTTGTACTCCTGAGTTGAGAGACGCAATTGTGTGTAAGTTTCTTGCTTAAGGAAATTATGCCATAGCTCGCCATCACTGTGACTTAAACCTGCAACCCTGCA
>NC_085103.1:4280051-4297551 GCF_963422355.1 Corticium candelabrum
TTGTAGACGATGATAATGATGATATGGTTTCTGAGATGATAGCACGTTTGGTGTCTCGTCTGGTGAATAAGTGGGTGTCACTGGTTGGGGTATGAATGTTCTGTTTGTGACTTGCATTGTCGACCGTCGTACTGCAACACGACTCGACGTGAACAATGCAACAGATCAGTAGGTAGACAGACAAGAAGACACATGTTAACTGCAAACACAGACAGGGCAGGGCGTAACTATGAGGCATCTGAGGGTTGCAACTGCCTTTAGCCCGGTTCACGGTATGACACTGGCGCGAGCGTCGTGCGAGCGTCCTGGACGCTGACAAGGACGATCACACGAGTGTCAGCGAAGACGTTGGCGCTGTACCATTCACAGCATTGTGGTTGACGATCGTCCATTGCACAAAGAACACACTGCGACAGTGGTCTGGCGATGCAAAGTAACCACGTGTGTACAATGTACTCGCGACAGACATTGACGACGACATTTTTCTTTTGTTGCACTGCTGCGCCGTAGTCTCAATCAAGCATTTTCTTTCATCCTCATGTCCTTGTAGTCCTTTGACTGAACTTGCCAAACCTAGGGAAAACCACACACACACACACTCAATGAGAACTTCCATCGACGAATCAATGATCAAGCCATGCGAACAAATAGAGTATCTTGGATACGTCCAGTGACTGACTTTCGATTGGTTGAAATGGAGCACGTGATGTCATCGGACGCTGGGTGACTTCTGGCTAGGACGCTTGATTAGAACTTTTCTCTATTCCAGCATCATGGACGCTCGCCTATCGTCGTGCGAGCGTTGTGCGAGCGTCATGGACGCTGACATGTTCACAGTGTGATGCTGACGCTTGCTCATCGTCAGTGTCCAGGACGCTCGCACGACGCTCGTGCCAGCGTCGTACTGTGAACCGGGCTTTAGTTGGAAATGTGGGTGTGATGTTTAAAAAATTTTGAACCTCTAATTCTGTGTACATAACAAAAATTTTGGCTTATTTGTGAGTTAGCGTGCAGACTTCAAGATCAACAAGAGAACGTTAGGCAATTTGATGGTACATACAGATAATTATAGACTAAGTCACTTTCCTTTCCTAGTGTGTTAGTTACTGGTCTCGTGGCTGAAGTTAGCAGCACTTCTCATGTTGATATTAACAAGGTGCCTCAGTAAAATTAAGGTTATAGTTACGTCCTCGAGATTGATGTTGATCAAGTTATATCTGAGCTTCTCTACTGCACAATAGTTGTCAACTTCCAGCAGTTATGTTTCTATCTTTCTAGTGGCTCTGCGTCATTGCATTGCACTATGGCTGGCTATTGCAGACCATACTATGTGTGTTATCCATACTAGAGCTTAGCAAGATACGTAGAGATCATGGCCAATGGAAGCAATTTAGAATGAGAGCAGCCTAACACGCGTTAAAGGGTAGTTAATTAACATGACTTACTACTACAAAGTAGCAGATTTTTCAGGTAAATGCTAGACACTCTTACGTAAGTTCAAAACTGAAGTATTGGTTGAAATGCTATTAGGTAAATGTCTAAATATATTATTCTATTTAATCAGCTATTTTGACGACTGGAAGTATGCGGCGATAGCTAGCTGACTAAAGTCAAAATTTTGGAAAATGATATGGTCATAGGCACTGTGGCTCCATTGGTCCTGCAGACATGACAGACAGGCAGGCAGGCAGATAGACAGTCACACTCACACACACAGACAAACAGACAGACAGACAGACTGACAGACAAACAGACTGACTGACTGACAGACAGACATCACAGACACACACACACACACACACACACACACACACACACACACACACACACACACACACACACACGCAGAAAGAGAAACAGACAGACAGACAGACAGACAGACAGCGAATGTACATGAACAGCCGATTTGTAGCTAAATACGTTGAGAGACAAATGGACCAACTTGTGGTGTGACGTTGTATCAATAATTTTATTGTTTGTAATTGCTCATTATCAAAATTTGTATTATCAGGCCGTGTTCGATATATTGGTGATGTTTCTTATTCACTGGGGATATACGTTAGCCATCCTGACGGCCGCCTGTCTGCTTTACATCTACATCAGCAAAACAAGTCAAGGACTCGCACCCGGTTTGCCACATTTGTTAGTCAATTAAGTTGAAAAACGTTGTGTCATTTCGGTTGTGTGAAGGAGTCGCAGATTTCAGTTTCACCGAGTGGGTCAAGTCGTTGCCATCATGTCTCAGGTTTGTTGTGAGACTGTGTGTGTGTGTGTGTGTGTGTGTGTGTGTGTGTGTGTGTGTGTGTGTGTGTGTGTGTGTGTGTGTGTGTGTTGTGTGTGTGTGTGCATGTGTGTGCATGCATGCGTACGTGCATGCATGCATGCATGTGTGTGTGTGTGTGTGTGTGTGTGTGTGTGTGTGTGTGTGTGTGTGTGTGTGTGTGTGTGCGTGCACGTGTGTGTGTGTGTGTGTGTGTGTGTGTGTGTGTGCGCGTTCACGTGTGTGTGTGTGTGTGTGTGTGTGTGTGTGTGTGTGTGTGTGTGTGTGTGTGTGTGTGTGTGTGTGGACAGACGTCAGACAGTTAGACCTAACACTTTCTTGGACGTTTTATACCAATTCTTGTCCGTGAAACCAACTGTCTGTGTTGACAAACTGATGCATGGACGAACTACTCGACACTCACTGATTGAGTGTCTCGTGGGCATGTAGCGTCTAGTTCAACCAGCATTGTTGGATCAGTTATTTTTAAAAATGAAGTTTTGTCAGACGCTGAATGGCACTAACTCTTATTTTAAGGGTTTAGCCGATTAAATAATTAATATATTTTTATTCATGACAGTCACTTCATGCGCCTACTCAATAACGTGCGCTACATTACCTTGTCTTTTAGCGCACGCTAGGTTGGACCGAATTAAGTATGCCAAAGTGCAGTACTTAGCCATAAACTTATGCCAGATTGGAAACTTGTTAATATAGTTAATAAATAAATACAGTTGGGCAAACGTATATGTGCCCTGGGAAGAGAGCAATCTAATTCATGTCACACACAAACGAATGGTTCAGTAGCAACACAAACGAGGACAACAAGAGATTATTGATTTTCTTGGAGATTGATAGAGAGTATTGACAGACTTTATACAGACAGACATACGACTGCAAGAGTTGAAGTAGGAAAGACTTTTGTATCCATTTGTCCACATTTTTCTTGCTGTGTTTGTGTATCTCGGGCCACGTGATGTTGTTTATTAAGACCGGGGTCTAAACCAAGACATCAACCGATCATTATCCCACCTTCTTCTGTTCCCATCGTCTACTCTGTTGAGCAAGTGACGTACGAAGGACCAGACTATGAGGAGCGGGAGAAGAGACATAGATCAGTGAAAACGACAGCCATGACGACATATCCAACTACAGCTATTGTCACACCGATAGTCACTTCAAAATTGTTGCCCACGAACCAATAATGATTGTGAATATTAGAATGCTCCACATGGGTTCTGTAAACTACTGTACATTGTGTTGCTGCGAGTTTTTTTATTTAAGTGAGAAAAGTTGTATGGATGGGTTCACTGTATGCTGCACTCTACTGTGTCGAATGCAATGATTGTTGTAGATTGAAATATGTAATTAAATAGTTATATTGACTCTAATTATTTTTATAATTAATTAATAAAGGTGAGTAAAAATATATAAATAAAATACATAACTGCGTAAAATTATATGTTTTTAATCACTAATATTGATTAATTATGATAGATAAATAACTATGTTGTTTTAAATTGATCTTTATTGCATTGCTAAGTTAGTTATGTATTTTTGATTACAAATATCAATTAATTATAAATCTAGTTAGAGTTAAACTGCGTATTTTATTTTTTATAATATATTAATTTATAGTAGATATGATTAGAACTTAAATACGTATTATTAATATAGTAAATAATTAATTATTTTGTTTAAACTTAACAATATTTATAATTATTTATTTTATAATTGATAATTAAAATATATAAATAATTAATTAATCTTTCATTAATCGCAACTACAATAAAGGGCCCCTTTTGAGGAATCACATTAACTCTATTCCTCAAAAGGGGCTCTCCATCACACAATTGCGTTGTAACATATTGTTCTTTACACGCTGATGACGATTCCGCTATTCCTAAGACTGTATGTTAGCCACTAATTGAGCAAACTGTTGCGACCGTTTCAGACTCACAAAATCGCCGGTTTGGGGAGATTTCTTGTCGATTTCTTGCACCTGAAACTGAAATTTATCGCGTAAATCAGCGCTAAAACAATGTTTATCTCATCTAGACGAAGGTTCGTAGCTATAATCAGCTACGATTTACAAATCTTCAAAAAATCGCTCATTCGGAGTATCAAACTTTTTATGACTACTAGTGGCCATTGTCTAGATGAGAAAACATTGTTGGATTACGATTTATATTGTTTCTATGCGAGAAAACGCGATAAATTGCAAAAGTCGGTTTCAGGCGCAAGAATTTAGCTAGGAATCGACAAGAAATGATGAAAGACGGGCGATTTCGAGAATCTGAACGGTCGCAACGGTTTACTCGATTATTGGCTAAACACACAGTCATAAGAATAATCAGCATGTAAGGAACAATATCTTACAAAGCAATTGTGATGAAGGGCCTCATTTGAGGAATTATATCTAATATTTAATGATTCCTCAAAAGGGGCCTTTTATTGCAGTTGCGTCGTAACATTTTGTTCTCTATTGCTGATTACGATTCCGTTATTCTTAAGACCCTATGTTTAGCCAATAATCGAGAAAACTGTTGCGGCGGACAGTTTGAGACTCACAAATCGTCCGTTTTGGACGATTTCTTGTCGATTCCTTGCGCCTGAAACAGGTTTTTCAAATTTTTGCGTTTTTTGCATAGAAACAATTTAAATCAGTCAATACGTGACCCAACAATATTTTTCTTATCTAACTAAACAAAGGCTCCTAGTCACAAAAAAAGTTTGATGCTCCGAATGGGCGATTTTGTGCAAATCCTAGCTGATTAGCTACGAGCCTTCGTCTAGATGAGATAAACAGTGTTTAGTGCTGTTTTGACTGTTTCGAGGCAAGAAAACGCGAAAAATTGCAAAGTCGGTTTCAAGTGCAAGACATCGACAAAAAATCGTCCAAAACGGGCAATTTTGTGAGTCTGAAACGGTCGCAACGGTTTACTCGATTATTGGCTAAACATACAGTTTTAGGAATAACGGAATCGTAATCAGCGATAAAGAACGAAATGTTACTACACAACTGCAATAAAGGCCCCCCTTTGAGTTATCAATTCTAGACATGATTCCTCAAAAGGAGCCTTTCATCAGAATTGCGTCGTGAATTATTGTTCCTTAGATGCTGATTACGATTTCGTTATTCCTATGACTGCATGTTTAGCCAATAATTGAGTAAACCGTTGCGACCGTTTTAGACACACAAAATCGTCCGTTTTGGACGATTTCTTGTCGATTTCTTGCACCTGAAACCGACTTTTGCAATTTATCGCGTTTTCTGGCCTCGAAACAGTCAATACAGTACAAACAGCACTAAACAATGTTTATCTCATCTAGACAAAGGCTCGTAGCTAGTCAGCTAATATTTACAAATTTCCACAAAGTGGCCGTTTCGAGCATCAAACTTTTGCGACTAGGAGCCTTTGTCTAGATGAGAAAAATATGGTTTGAATGCGTATTGATTGATTTATTGTTTCTATGCGAGAAAACGCAATAAATTGCAAAAGCCGGTTTCAGGTGCAAGAAATCGACAAAAAAATGGTCCAAAACGGGCGATTTTGTGAGTCTGAAAGGTCGCAACGGTTTACTCGATTATGGGCTAAACATGTAATAATGGACTGGTAATCAGCGTGTAAGAAACAATATGTTACAACGAAATTGTAATAAAGGGCCCTTTTGAGGAATCACGTCCAAAATTTAATTTGCATTAGTGTTTTAATTTTAATATTTTAACTTAAATAAAATTTTCTAAGGCTACTTTTCAAAGAATCATCATTTAATTAGCTAATTAGGCTAAAGGACTGTACAATGGCGTTAGCTAGCTAGATACCGCAAACTACAAAAAGTCGGCAATTTTTAAAACTCTAGCTAGATAGCTGCATGTTTTATTTATTTATTCATTCAAAGAAAATTCTTTGGCAACGCCGATCTTCCAGGCACCATTCACATTCCCAGTGCACTAAAATTTTAGTACGTGACTTACTGTCATTCTAGACATTTGGATGAGGATATTCCTATTCTTTGACGCATGTCACTGTCAGTGACATGTGTAACTAAATATGGCAAGTTGTCAGTGACGTGTGTAACTAAATATGGCAAGTTGTCAGTGACATATGTGTAACTATAAATATGGCAAGTTCCTTCTTTCATCACCTTTCACACAGATAAGGAAAGAAAAAGCTAAAACAGCCATGCAAGAGCTATGTGCCGTATGAAAGCTGTGTAGGCAAGATCATGCTTGCACGCACGCACGAGAGTGAAACAATTAGATTAAAATTGTACGATAAATTCCTTATGTTTCTGTGTAGTTTAGAGTAAAGCATTCAGTTTATAACTGAAAGTTTATTTAGACAAAACGTAACAGCTAGTTTCTGTCAATTACGAGTGCTGTAGAGATTGAATAAACAATCATTATATATATTATATATATATATATAATACTTTCTCTTTTCATGTTAATGCATAAACGTTTTTCGTACATAAATCGCGGTCTAAGTCATAACTAATTTTATACGTTCCTCTGTAATTATTTAAAATTTCTGAAAAATATTTTGATTCTGAATTCAATGTCTCACATCTAGATCAAACAGCAAGATTGTTTCACACACACGATTGTTTCAGCCACGAAGGCACAGTCCACCAGCAGTCGGAATACAAGTAGTTTACTTGTATTTGCTTGTCTTTACACAGAGTGAACAAGAAACGTTTAGAAAAGCAGTTCGAATTTGATCTTTTCTCCACAGTGACCTTCGTCGAGCCATTAACGCCTAGACAGTAGGTTAGGTTGCCCACATTTGAGCGCAAACTGTAGACCTTTTCCGTATAGCTAAAGTCGCGGTGCTCGTGCAGTATCCACTGATATTCTTCCAGCTCGTTTGTCGTTTTGCTAAATCCAGTGCAACTTGAAGAGTTCATAATAAGACGTTCGTCGGAATTAGGCTTTGGATTGCGGAAGAGAACAGTTTGATTCCTAGATTCAAACAAGAGCAACGTACCGCTTGCATTGTTGGAATTTCTCTCCGGCCATTGAATGACAGACAGACGAGGAGATGCTCTCCTCCAATCGACATTTAGAATTCCTCTCGCTCCGATGCTATAGATCTGCACATACTTGCCATCGATATTTCGACAATTTGAGAACACGTAGGCACTCGTATTGAACTGTGGACAAGTCTGTGTCGATTGTTTACACGGACTAGCACCCAAAATGCTTGCAATCTGACAAACAACAAGAAACAACTCGACAATCGATGCAACGAGCAACATGACTAAGGCAGTACAAACTAAAGCAACTGAATAATTTGCAATCCAGATGGACAGCTTTATAGAGCAAGCTCTTACACATGCACCTATAGCTGCAATCTCGGAGAAAACAAACTGTCAATATCATTCTCGCATATCCGTTTGTTCTACAAGAATCTGTGTGCATGCTCTTCAGGGAAGGAAACAAGTAGCCGTGAGAGTTGCCCACGCTTGCACATTCCTAGAGCGAGTATGCACAATGTGCAGTAAATTGCAATAGTCTCTAAATAACGGAGAATCGAAAACGAAATGGAAAACTTTTGAGACTGATTTCTATTATTAATCATTATATAGAGACGGTAGAGCGTGCGATCGTGAGAAGCAACATTCCTGTCACCTTTACACCAATAACTTCATCAGCAATATTTTGTAAGCGGCATGCATCTCTGTTACCAGCCTGCATGTCACTCCATTTCCGTGCAATCAAACGGCTTGCTCTGTTCGCAGCCACTTGGATGTACTGCTCGGCTCAGGCATCCTCTACACGTTAGTATGCGCTCGTTTATTCTCTTCAGACATATTTAGATCGACATGAAAGCGTACGCTAGCACTGACTACAAGAGACAACACAAAAATGTTGAATACACTGTCCGGTAATCAATTATTTTAAATTCGTAACCAAGCTTACAACATTTAGCGACCTAGGTTAAAGGACGGTCATCTAGCTGCTTCGATTGTATCACAACGTAAAATCGAGAGTTTCAACTTGCTACTTGTTGCGAAGCTAAGACGTTGATCGTGACAAAGTGCACAAGAAGTGGAATTCCTACAAGAGAAACGGAAAGATTGTGCAAAAGTTAGACGACGGCTATGCTCGTCTACTACGGCAAACGGATGTACAATTAATTAAGTGTGAGCGTGTGAGCCCGACGGTACCGGTACCGCGCGCGCGCATCCAACAACCTGGTATTCGAGGGCACAAATAAAAGTACCGATCTTGAAATCGACAGTTTCACTGCAACTAATGTTATTAGAAAACCGTAGTTAACTATAGCCAATGATGTGTCAACAAAACAAAATAAGCACATTTGCTGATACTGTTGGACTTCTCACCTCGACTTATAGTACATCCGTCAACACAGTCTAAAATCAAAGAAAATAGTTACAGAATTAAACTCGAATTTTGTTCTCGGAAAAGTGAAAGTTGTGGCTCCAACTTAGCACAAGGTAAAGAAATCAAACGTATTGATGTAATCGGTATAGCAGCATATTTTGAATATAAGTCTGACACTGTCTCGATTTTGAATCGGCGCTACACGGTTCTGGGAGGCCGAGGCTAGTCTGTAGCTAGAGTCAAGCTTTCCCATATTAACAGTTGACTAGTGTCGTTGAACTGCAACACACAACTTGTCTCTATCTAGTGACAAAACTACGATACTTGATTGTGTCTAGTTAATTAATAACCTAACACACTGCAAAAATAATTTCATGAAAATTCATCACAGTAGCACAATTCGAGCTGTACACGTGCACTAGGCGTTCTGTGAATACCAACGAGCTCCTGTAACCGTCATTTGGCAGCAAATCAATTTCAACGCACGTGACGGGGCGGGCTCTTCCGACTATTTCTTCAGACGGTCACAACGGTCGCTGATCAGTGTTGTGAGTGTACAATGTGTTGTATCTGCAGTCTTAGCAACTGTTACGTAGTGTAGTCTAATTACGTATAAGTGGTTGTGTTGTTTGGGTAATAAATCAGTACGAGTATAGACACCGTGGGATACTGTCCGACTCCAAACACAACATTTGGAGACGAGGATTTCGTTTGACTAGCGCGTAGATGGCCCAGGTGGATCAGCAGCCACAGCAGCAACAGCCTCCCTTGGTTCAGCTCAATGTTCAGCCTCCACCGCCGTTCTTACAATTTCCCGGTGATCCCCCTGTTGGTTGGGCACAGTGGTACCATTCGCTCCAAACATATCTGCTTGCGGCTGGAATTGATGCGCTTTCAGGTATACGGAAGAAAGCACTTCTGGAACACTGCCTAGGCACGGAAGGTCAACGTATTCTCGCTACGCTTCCTACTGTTGCACCGGCACAGCAACTCGTTAAGGCAGGTGGACAACAGCCTCAAGAAGACGCCGAAGAACTGCTATACCGCAATGTTGTCGACGATCTTGACGCACATTTTGGTTCTCACGTTACTGTTATTACAGAACGTCATCGCTTTCGGCAGCGTAGCCAAGCTCAAGGCGGGACCATCAGGCAGTTCGTCGCCACACTTTGACAGCTCGCAATGCGATGTAAATTCGGAGAGCTCCATGATCAAGTGCTTTGGGATCAGCTCATCGAGAGGACAGCCGTTTCCGCTATTCGCGAGCGTCTCCTTCTGGACAAGGACGCCGTAGCATGTGTGCAAGCAGTAGAGATAGCTTGTCAGGTGGAAGCAGCTAAGCAAGAGGCGCTTCAGTTAGGTGAGACGGCATCCGGCCAGACGCCTTCTGCCTCCGCTCAAATGCAAGCAACCGATATCCAACGAGTTAATTAATGATTTCTCGAAAAGGGCCCATTAGTGCTGTTGCGTCGTAACATTTCGTTCTTGATCGCTGATTACGATTCTGTTATTTATAAGACTGTATGTTTAGCCAAAAATCGAGTAAACCGTTGCGACCGTTTAAGACTCTCGAAATTGCTCGTTTTGGATCATTTCTTGTCGATTTCTTGCGCCTGAAACCGACTTCTGCAATTTCCTGCGATTTCTCGCATAGAAACAGTTTAAATCAATCAATACCCGATTCTACATGTGTTTTTCTCATCTAGACAAAGGCTAGCTTCTAGTCACACTAAGTTTGATGCTCCGAACGAGCGATTTTGTGAAGATTTGTAAATCCTAGCTGATTAGCTACGAGCCTTCGTCTAGATGAGATAAACATTATTTAGTGACTTTTTCGAGGCAAGAAAACGCGATAAGTTGCAAAAGTCGGTTTCAGGT
This sequence comes from Corticium candelabrum, assembly GCF_963422355.1. Lineage (NCBI taxonomy): Eukaryota > Metazoa > Porifera > Homoscleromorpha > Homosclerophorida > Plakinidae > Corticium > Corticium candelabrum. Next base: position 4,290,542 of record NC_085103.1, read on the forward strand.
GCAAAGAAATCGACAAGAAATCGTCCAAAGGGGCGATTTTGTGAGTCTGAAACGGTCGCAACGGTTTACTCCATTATTGGCTAAACATACAGTCTTAGAAAAATGTAATCAGCGTGTAAGGAACAATATGTTACGATGCAATTGTGATGAAGGGCCCCTTTTGAGGAATCATGTCTAGGTTTAGTGATTCCTCGAAAGGGGCCCTTTATTGCAGTTGCCATTAATTAATTACTTACTAGTTGTACGGTATCCGTAGGCGCCTCGCGTTCGTGAGTAACACGTCCAACGAAGTTTTCAGACCGTCTGCCGAGTTGCCAACTCACACGCAACTTGCGTGAGTCTCACGCAAGTTCCTTCAGGTCACACGCTCACACGCAAGGAACCCAGATCTCACGCAACTTTTAGATTGCTGGAACTAGATCCGCAGTTCTCAGGCAGACGTACATGTACAGTGAACCTGTAGGTATACCGCAGTTTACGTAAAAATCTGTAGTGTCTGATAGTAACTAATATAAAATCTAACGAAACTGCCGTAAAGTGATCGATGATTACGAATAATCAACAGTTGAACTCCCAGATGCCTGCGCAGGCGATAATTGATAGTTCGGAAACCGAGGATGCGTAAAATAGTTCCGTATATTACAGCGCGCGATACGTGTATGAAAATGTCTGGAATATTACGCTACATGATATATCGAGGAAGCGACCAACAGTGAAGACCCAGCAGGAAGATGAAGATGTCATTCGCCTAGATATCCCAGGCAAGTCTAGTTCTGAAACTGTTAAAGATATTCAGCCTACTTCTATGTCCGCGCATCCCTTCCCTCCCCCTTTTCCAAGAAAGGGAGGAGCTGATTACGCGAGATTGATTTACTGCATACGTAAACTATGTTGGTTATCGTTACTAGCAGAAATTCTAATTCTGTTAGTACTTGCTACTTAATTGTCTAATGCGTATTGACGCATGCACTATGTGTTGATCAGACATTGACGACGATTCTAGACAACTTCTTAGCACATACCACCAACTGCTGATCTAAGTCGGAGTCAGAGGTATCAGGACAAAGTAACAGTTTCTACTAGTAGATTCGAAGCAATTGCAACACCTAGTTCGAGAAGATCTGAACATCACTCGGATAGTGACTCGAATTCGAATCAGTCGAACATTACCGGTTTACAAAGCAGTAAGAGAAAGAGACTGTACCTGCAACACTTTTAGATTCTTAGATAACTACTAAGAGACACAAAGAAAAGTCAAATGTTAGCGCTGAACCAATCGCTCTAGAAGATCAAATATCTCTGATTCAAACAGAGGAAAAACAACCAGAAGAGGACGAATTGGAAACAGAGCCGCCTTCAGAACAAGACAGTGTGGAAGGTGCTAGTGCTTGTGACAGTAATCGTAGGCGAAAATTCGCAAGTGCTGCAACATACAAATGCAAATTCCAAAAAAAATTTCACAAAGAAGTGGCCATGCATACAGCCTGTGGTAAAAACGTCCATAAATTCTATTGCACAGTGTGCAGATGTACAATTAGCTGTGGTCACATGGGAGAAGAAGCCATTCGCCGACATGTTACTGGAAAGAGGCACACGGAGAAGACAGAAGAAGCTGACAGAGCCATTCTTCAACCGTCACTGAATATCCCCAGAGCTGATTCTGCTTTGCAGGATAAGGTTAAGAATACTGTGTTAGTCTAGATACGTACATACGTAAACGGTATTTTCTCTATTTAGAGTACTAGATCTGAAGTCAAGATGACGTATATGATTGCTCAGCATAACGGTCCAATGTCTCTAGCTGTTAAGTCTCCTTGTTCGAAATATTTTTCAGACAGCCAAACAGCGAAAAGATGTTCTTGTAGTCGCACCAAGTCGACATGCATCTTAAACAATGCACTAGCTGAAGAAATCAGAGAAAATGTTGTTAAGGCCATTCAGAAAGAACTGTACTCTCTTGCCATTGATGGTTCTACTGACAGAAATGACGATAAGAAGCTAAATCCTTTGACCGTACGATTTGTTGATCCTGATTCCCAAAAAATTGTTTTTCAACTTTTAGCTAGACATGTGTCTTACCAAGGGTAAAGAAGCTGGGACGGCATCTATAATTTATGAATCAATCAAAGAGGTAATTCAACGGCTTACTATTCCATGGAGCTATTGTGTTGTATTCAGTGTTGACAACGCTAGTGCTAATGTTGGACGTTGTAACTCTATTATGACCAGGGTTCATTCCTTGAACCCATCAATTTCTTTCGTTGGATGTCCATGTCATATTATCCGCAATACAGCTCGTGCTGCTACCAAGGCCTTTATGGAAGTGACTGGTTGTGATCTTGAAGATATGACGACCGACTTGTTTTCTGGTTTCGAAACAGTCAAGACTTTTGTTCCTTTTGTGCTGTAGAATACAGAAAGATACCGAAATGTGTATCAACGAGATGACTGAGCCTAGAAGAAGTCGTGAACAGGGTTCTACTAGAGTATGAAGGCTTGAAGTCTTATTTTCTGTCTGAAAATTGCCGAGATGCACGGTTTCAGAGGTTGCGTAAATGCTTTGAAAATTCTATGACAGAAATTTTCTTTATGTTTTTTCAAGCATCTCTGCCTGCCTTCACACAAGCAAACAAGCTGTTGCAGAGATAAGAGCCTTACATTCACAGGGCCGGATCCAGAGGGGGTTCAGGGAGTTGCAACCCTCTCTTTTCCAATAGGCGTGGTTAAATAATTTCATATAATTTTATTAGAAAAGAGAAAATTAGTAATGCTATAAATAACAGCTACCAGGTAAACCCCCTCTTTCAAAAATTCCTGGATCCGGCCTTGCATTCATATTCTCTTTGACCGATTGCTTGAACTAGTTAGATCGTTCTTGAAAAGATTCATTAGCCCACGTGTTATACGTCGGGCTACAGATATTACAGATTTATCAGTCAGAGCGTCAAAGAACAACTGCCAGACGAAGAACTTCTTGTTGGATATGCAACAAATCAGCTGCTCAGAAGGCTAGAAAGAGAGGAGATATTACGTCTCTTCAACGGAAAAATTTCCTAGCTGGTATTCGTTACGTTCTTCAATGCTGCAACTAAATATCTTACTTCTCGTTTTCCGTTTGAAGAGGCTCTTTTCCAACACGCAGTGGACGGACTTCAGGACAAGACAAAGCACAAACTTTGCATCTGTACTCTATTTCGTTGAAAAGTACAATGGCATAATCAATTTCAGTCACACCAAAAATGATTCCCTACAACCTGAGTTTTTAGACTATCAGATGCTTAGCTAGTGATGGCTTTCTTCCTGAAGATGTAGGCAAGGATGGTTTCAAACTGGATAGCGAATGGGCGTTTCTAGCTAAGGCCAAACACGCTGATGGACAGGAATGGTTACCTCTTCTCAGCAAAGTTGCCAGGCTGGTAGCAACTATCTCTCACTCTAATGCTGGAGAAGAACGGATTTTCAGCATGATTTGGCACAACAGGAGTGAATCTCGACCGTGGCTGAATGCGGAAACGACTCTAGCGTCTATTACCAATGACAAAATTAGCTATTACGCAGGGTACTGTTTTGAGGTTTGAGCCACCTAAAGAGCTCCTACTCAAAGCAAAAACGGCTACAATAAGATATAACAGAAAACGCAGGAATGATAGTCAGATGCTGTTTTGAGACGGAATTAAGTAAGGTTGCTTTAGTTAACTTAATTAACACTAACGGATTATCAAATATCATCTATATATCCAGATTCAACGGGAGAGCTATATAGTTTCGTGTTTGTAAAATTTATGTATTTAGTTGTTTGTGCCCACGCCCATATGCAGACATAGTACACTGCACTAATGAAAATCTGAGATCTCACGCATTTTCAGTATTGCTGGTTGGCAACTCTGATCCTAGCTAGATTTGTTGAAACCCTAGCTGTCATGGAAGTAAACATGCAAACTTTCTAGTAGTTTAGATTACGTCTAAAGGCCTGGTATAGGTAGTCGTCGCTTTGTGATCGTGATCAAGACAATTGAAAAGTACAGTCTAGGTATGCACTCAGTTCCGTTGTCACGACAGTAGTATGGTATTCACTGACATAGAAATTGATATCGGCAAACATTGACTATCAACAGTGTTAGATGCAGCACAGTGTAGTAAAGGATTGATTGTAGTATGGGACGTGTGTAGGTGGCATTTAACTCCTGAAGGTGTTTCTTCGTTGTCAAGAACACACAGTCCCTGGCTACAATACAAAAGGATGGGGCGACGGAACTCTATGAAGCATTTTCTCCGCCGTTTGGTCACTTGCACGAATCGTTCCTAGACTCATCTGTAGTCGGACACGGAAACGATTTTCTAAGGTAGGTCCGATCCTATCATGAAACGTGGTCGTGGGAAGGAGAAATTTGAGATTTGTGTGTACACACACACACACACACACACACACACACACACACACACACACACACACACACACACACACACACACACACACACACACACGTGCACACACACACGCACACGCACACGCACACACACACACACACACACACACACACACACACACACACGCGCGCGCACACACACACACACACACACACACACACACACACACACATACCACACACACACACACACACCAAAAGCTCGATGGAGACCATATAGGACCACGCCCATTTCTGTTGTGCGACCCGGATTAGAAGCCTCGCTACGTCGGCAATAAAAATTAATAATAAAATACGCAGTTTAACTCGAATCATAGTTATCCCCAGTAATTAATTAATACATGTAATTAAAATATATAACTAACTAAGCAATGTAATTATGATTAATTTAAACAACATAAAATAATTATTTATTATAATTAATTAATATTTGTGGTTAAAAATACAAAATTTAGTAACAGTTAAAAAATCTAAGTTTTTACGCTGATTTAATTAATTAATATTTAAGTTAAACAGCATGCTTAATTACTCACTTTAATCACATATACTAATTAATTATAAATACGAGTTAAACGGCATAATTAATTATATATTTTTATTCACTTATGTTTAATGGTAATTTAATTAGAGCTTAACTGCATAATTAATTATATATTTTAATCACACATTAATTAATTAATTATATATTTTAATCACACATTTATTAATTATATATAATCATGTTATCACATGATCAAGTAGCCAATCAAACTAAAAAGCGTGAAGTATATGCTTGTTCACACACAATATCACGAAATTGTGTATTTGCCATCCTGATGGTCAAATAAGTCCTGGTTAATAAGCAAGTCCCGGATAACAATAAGTCACCCGCATAAGCAATCATACTTAAACATATGGAATGATACCAATCCCAACAAACAGCAATATGTAATGATCCACGCCCACATTATTATCTAAACATCATCATCATATTGTCAAGTTTGTTGAGCGCGTGAATTCGACTTCTTCACAGTTGAGTCTCGGACGGTAGCCAATAGAGAGCCTCCTGTAGCAGCTTGACAAGATCGGCCGTACGACTGATGGTTTTCTGCAGTATGCCACCACTCTGAAGAGTTGCTGAAATAGACAAACACATTAGTCATACAAAACCGGTAGATGGACTATGTACAGTAGACAAACATGTGAAGAGGTCTCAGTGTAAAATGCGGTGGCCTAACGCGCGTTAAGAAGCATACTTCACAACACAAATTGGCAAACTATTATTTGATAAATTTCTAATAATGAGGCAAGTCCAAAAAATATTTGTCACCTGTTGTCAAACTAAAAAATAAGAGTCCATTGGTCCGCTAAAAATTTTTGTCTAGAATTGTTTGGTACTTTGATATTAAATATGAGTAATACATCGTTGTAAGTGTATACTGCATGCACACTGTGTCGAGTCAAATGCAGAACGCTCAACGAATTGTTTCTTTGCTGTAGACGTGTGTCACTACGTTGCAACTGAAACTCCAGGTTGTCATCATTTGACAAGTTTCCAAACATTTCAGGTCTTCATAATTTTATTCCATGCTGTCATGTTGATATCAATCACAGGGTTTAGTGTTATAGATATTGCTAGAGATATCGCATCGTACTCACTTCCTCACATGCTCGGAGTCCTGAGATCCAGTTTTATGGCAGACAAACTTGTCGCCTTGGCAACCTCACAAAATTTTCAGTCGTCAAGGAATTTAGGACTTTTATATATATTTCATTGATATCAAATAATGATACTATTTGTTCTGGCAAGTAAACAAAATCCCAGCACTTACGAGGTGTCATACTCGGTTTGACCTGTTCTACTCTACAGCAGAAAAACAAAAATTTATTGGGTCCACTACAACTTGAGTGACTATAGTGGTCAGGATGGCAACCTCGTCATATGAACTCAGTTAGTCATCATGTCATTATGTCTCAAGGCGTAGCAAAGGGTTGGCATAGCACAACCAGTTTTAAAAAAATGAGCAGACGATTAAGCATAACTTCCGGTTTAGATAAAGACGATTAAATATATTATTTATTGATTTATTTATTTGGAGTATCTGTAGTATGCAGCACGCTTAGTGACTGTACTGTAGCTACTGAAATTACCAGTAGCTCAAAGTTATGTGAGTATGAATGGCCTCAAATTTTCAGCCTTTATCAGCCTATTGTTTTAGCTCGAGTTAAAAAGCCTTTCAACGCGCATTAGGCTTGACAACGTGTTTGCTATGCCCTGTTCGCGTCAAAAACGTCATTTAGCGCGCGTTAACCACACCTTTCAAAGGTGTTAGGTCCCCAACGTGTTTGATGTGTCTACATTAAACCAGCCCTTTAGCGCGCGTTAACCACGCTTTATAACGAGCATTAGACCGGATGTGTTTGCTATGCCTGCTTTAAATAGCGCTCTTTAGCGCGCGTTAGACCCAACGTCTTTGCTACACCCTTGTGTCTGCTTCCTCAGATCAGAGATTGGCTTTAATGATCACTAACTCTTCATGGGAGAAGGCATGTAGAGCCACACAAGACACCCACACATAAACATGCCATCTTTAGCGTCAAGTG
>NC_085103.1:4302551-4320051 GCF_963422355.1 Corticium candelabrum
AAAGTGCAATGCGAACGTCATCTCTAAGTCATCATCTTCATTGACTGGAGTCAACAGAAGTGACTCTTATGCCACTCAGTTCTTTAGCCACTAGCTGACACTGAGCTAGGGCTTTGCACGTAATTTAGCTGCTTTTAAAGTTTCTAGAGCTTTTAGAGTTATTAGTTCCTTCAAGTTTTGTTTTGAATTTAGTTTAGTTCATGAACATTGATAGTAGTTGGACAGCATATATAGTTATTTGCATTGCGGAAATGTATCATAGATAAAATGTTCAAATAAATGTGTTTGACAGACAGACAGACAGACAGACGTGCACACATGCACACAATTTACAAACCTGACAAAAAATTTGTCTCGTCCATTCACATCTGAACTCATCACAGAGCTCGTGTTGATTGTCAGCTGAGAAACGGATCGGCACGAATTGAGACACAGCAATGCCTCTTCGTGCGTCGCCATACTTAAATCTCTCCCATCCACCTATTCATCACAAACAACACAAAAACACCACCAACTCCACCAATCAATTCATCGCCAAATATCCAGTCACACACTCACCCCAACGACCTCGTCTTCGACACGAAGAAGACCACATTGCGATGCCGGGCTTCCTGATGTGATTGACTTTATAAAAATGCCATTGCCACGCCCACCTTTCAACCTGACTCCCGAGTCTCCGACTGCACCGCAATCGATGCTGAATGTCCGGCAGTTCGGATCCTGCAATCTTAATTGAGAAAGCAACACAAATCATACACACAACACAACTACACAAACACACACACACACACACACACACACACACACACACACACACACACACACACACACACACACACACAGACCCCGGATGTGAACGAATTAGCCTGAAGATCTGTGCCAGCTCTGTAATCTGACCTCAAAAGGTCTATCTAACGACAAGTCACTGTCTGAACAGTGTCCGTATCAGTCTTGTCAATTTTCGAGCTGTTTCGAAACGTTTCCTTGGTCATATCAGGCAACATCACAATCCAGACGACCTACTGGGTACGCCTATCTCTCGCCACAACTTCCAGCAGTGTTCTCACTGTCGCAGATGGTATTCGAAGCTGGGCCAGCACACTTCCCAGTGCAAACGACAAAGAAAAGATCAATTTCATTCTCAACCGATGTGATCGTTGTTTGTCACCTTTTGAAAAGAATGCCAATACAACCAACTCTCTGTCACTCTGAGCTCTCAAAGCCACGTAAAACGATTTCTCAATTGGAGGTGGTAAGAGCTAGTTAATCTGAGAAAATCTTCACACAAGAAGCATCCTATGGGAGTGAGGAGGCAAGAAGAGTGGCTGCCCCAAGGCTAGTCATATGTGGCGAGTTGTCAAGGGCTTCCAGAATTCTTACCAGCAAAGGCTTAGCGCCTGCTACGAAGAACACCATAAAACATTAGCAAGCAAACATCCTTCCAGGTCAAAGAATGTTGCCTCCCCTACTGCCTCAGGCAAAGATTCAATCAGTCTGTCCAAGTCCTTGTGGTTTGACGCAATAATAAAGAGATCTACTAAGGGGTCAGGTACTGGCCCTTCTTGTTGGCGATTTGAACACTTCAAGGCTCTTGTTGAAAACAAATCCACAGCTGACTACCTATTCTCTGAGGCCTATGAAGCTCAACATGCCGCTTGATGACCGCCCACAAGTTTTCTATTTCGTGCAAGATATCTGGTGAGCTACAGCGAGTCAATCGAGAAACCGTGACACCCAAAGTCTTGTTTTTCTAGCTTCAGTAGCAACGAAATTTTAATTCTTAGGCCTCGTGTAGCGACACATGAGTCATGAAGTTCTTTTCGGAAGAACTGCATAACGATAACTTCCTGCACTGCAAACGAATGTGCAAGTTTGTTTGCTGATTTGTTGTTCCTTGTTGCGTCATTATCACTAATTGAAGCTGTTCGATGGTTTTCAGCTAGCGTTTTGGTCTGCCATGGGAAGTTCTGCGTTGAATTCCTTCTCCAGTGTCCAGCCTTTGGAGAGTTCAGTAAACAGTAGAGCAAGAAACATGTAAAAGTTGGCAGATCTCAGATGTCTTCCTAGCACTGGAGCAGTATAGTAACAGAATATCAGTCTTTCACAACTTGTTTCATGATGGAAAAATTCTCTACATGAATGCCAATACTATGGAATAGCTTTGGTGGGTGTTTTTCAGCTGTTTGAGAAAAAATTGGTGTGGTTTCTTAGTAAATAGCAAAACAAGAAAACTCTCAAAATAGTACAAGTAAACCAGAAATGTGTAAATAGTTTTGACGCAGACTGTATGTATAGACAGACAGACAGACAGACAGACAGACAGACAGACAGACAGACAGACAGACACACACACACAAAACCAGACGACGACAACATAACAAACAAGTTGGTTGATACCCAAGTGCTGGTCTTACCGTGACGTTCGAAGCTTCTGGTTTGGTAGGAAGACGGGAACTTCCATTTTCTGGATCCAGTTTTTAGTTTGGTTTTCAGTCGGTGTTGCCATTGTTGCTTCCAGTGGGGCTGTCGATAAGCATTGAGTGTCGGGTACTGTTGCTCTGCGACGTGGCCTCACGACTTCCTTCATCCTTATTACTTGGCCTCTGGAAAATTGTTTCCTGTCGGTAGTAGGGCTGGTTGTAATGTCCTACAGTAGCAATTGGATGAAAAGTTAGAAGACAATGACAAGAAACTGCCACATTAAGTCAATATCATTGTGCGTCGTGTGTGTGTCATGTGTGTGTGTGTGTGTGTGTGTGTGTGTGTGTGTGTGTGTGTGTGTGTGTGTGTGTGTGTGTGTGTGTGTGTGTGGTGTGCGTGCATAAAAACATTAATCTATAACTCCGTCTACACACCCACACAACCTCACCTTATCATCATCACCAAACACATCATTCTTCTGATCCGTAGTATCCTTATCAGTAGTAGACGACGACTCACTCCCCGAAAATTGAGTCTCTCGACGTTGCTGACCAGTTCCATTACACGAGCTAAACCCAACACCCGAAAACGCCGGAGCATTGAGAAACCCATTCTCATCAACATGCGAGTCACTCAAAGAACAGTGCTGAACAACAACCGACTCGGTCGAGCGTAAAACCTTCATCGATGGCGATCGAGTACGTAAAACAACGGAATCCTCCAAATTAGCATTGTTCTGATCGACACAGTTTGTGTTCCTACCTTCGAGCTCCGATATGTTGACGTAATTTTGATTACGAGTGTTGGCCATATTTGGGATAGACTGACGTTGTTGCTGATTGGCTGTAAATTTGTGTTGTAGACACGACTCGTCGGATGACGACGCCCCCGAGTCATCACCCAGTCTCAATTTTTGTTTCCACACAGACTGTTGTACTGTGATCGGCGACGCTTCCCGAACCAATCGATTAGTCGTCGACGGTAACGCTGTGGGTAAACTCTTGAATTGCATCGAAGTCAGTTGAGGTGATGGAGAGCGTCGAGGAAACGTGTGCACGCTCTCGTCTACAGGAGAACTGACTGCACTTGTGAATCCACGATACGGTTGCACATACAGCAGATGGCTAGTACCACTAGTACAGCAAATGTTAACCTCTATGTGACATACAGATAATATAAATATTTTTAATTACTTAATTAATTAATTAAACAAACTCTGTGAGAGACATATTGTAGGTTAAGATACTCAACTTCTGCTGCTTCGTTGGAAGCAAACATAAGGCAAGATCAATTAAAAATAAATTAAATTAATTAAAATTAATTAACTATGCAAAATTGAAATAGCACTAAAATAAATATAAAATAATTTATTAACTAACAAATTAATAAAAATAAAAATTAATTAATAAAAATAATTTATTAACTATTAAATTAATAAAAATAATAAAATGTATTTATTAACTAATTAAAAATTATTAAATTAATTAAAATTAAATAATTATGCAAAATTGAAATAGCAATAAAAATAAATAAAAATAATTTATGAACTAATAAATTAATAAAAATAAAATTAATTAATAAAATAAAAAATTAATTAATAAAATTAATTTATTAACTAATCAATTAATAAAATTAATTTAATAACTAATAAATTAATGAAAATTTAATAAAATTAATTTATTAACTAATAAATTAATGAAAATTTAATAAAATTAATTTATTAGTTAATAAATTAATAAATTAAAAATTAATTAATAAAAACACGTGCGTAACACGTGGCAAAAACACGTGCCTGCGTGACACGTGGAAAACACGTGCATAACACGTGGCATAACACGTGCAAGCAAAACTCTACATAACATTCATTCCCCTCTGTTGTCCTTTCATCATGAGATCGCTGTCATGCATCAGTAGCATAGTTTGGTATAAGACACCACGAAGGAACTACTTCCACAAAACACCCAAAAAGTAAATTTTAAAAAATTTAAAAAAAATTAATTTTAGCACCCACCCACTCACATACCCCAAAAAGTCTGTACTGTACAACATGCGATTTCAAATATCCTACAACAAGCTCCACACCACTAAACATGATTTACACACCAACTGACCTTTTCGGTTGCACCTTCGCAGAGCCAGCGGTAAGACTGCCATCAATGCTATCGTCTCCGGCTGTGCTTCTCGACTGCGAAATGTGCAAATCCGTGTTGGTGATTCCGTTGAATCTCGACAACGAACTGGCCAATGAGCATCTGTTCGGCAACGTGTCCTGAAACGGTGAACACGACGACAGGGTCGTCAATCCCGTGCCATGATGATTCTCGGCACTCAAACTCGGAGTCAGGCTGTGATCGGAGTTTCTCAACGAGTCGTCGCTAATTAACGACGGCTCTTGAAGGATAGCCAATGCCTCATCACATCCGGGGAGAGTCGGCTGCTCGACTGATAGTATAAGCTGACTGATTCTTGAATGACCAACAAGAAGTCCTTTTTCTATAGACCCGATAGGTAGCTCGCTCACGCATTTATCGTTTACCTACAAGCACACAAGAATGTCGAACACAGACACAGACACAGACAGACACAGACACACACTGACTCACTCACTCACACACTCACACACACACACACACACACACACACACGTGCGCACGCACATACAGACACCGACACACAGACACACAGACACACACATACATACATTGGCACACACACACACACACACACACACACACACACACACACACACACACACACACACACACGAATGACGTTGTACGTACCTTCACGATTCTGTCTCCTATTGCGAGACTGCCGACCACCGGACTATTCTCACCAATAGTCGTTACGACTAAAGCCCACTGCAAGTTGACACCAGGCAACACTAAACACAAACAATGATTGAAACACAAGATCAATAATATTAATACAAATATAGAAAATAAAAAATATTAATATAAATATATAAATAATTACTATAAAAAATATATTTATTCAAATGCAACTGAGCCGGTTCAATGACACCAGTCATGCTCGGTTGAAGTCACCTCACTCTAAATTGCATATCATATATGCTGCATACAGTACACCAGCTCACACTTTACAGGCCCAGAGAAAGCAAATTCAAAGTGCTAAGGCCAAAAGCATACTAAGAAGGCGTGGTCAATGTGGGCATTTACATACCGACAAGTTCACAACCCACACCAGATTCCTATTTTTGATGTACAAACACACACAGCCATGCAGTGAGGCCACCGAAAGCATCGAATGTTTACTTCGCAACATCAAAATAAAAAAAAGTAAAAATATAAAAATATAAAAAAAGTAAAAAAAATATAAAAAACTTAAAAAATAAAAAATAAAAAACAAAAAATAAAAATCTTAAAAAATAAAATAATTAGAACAAAAATTCAAAAAAAGACAATAACAAATGTTTATTTCACCACATCCTATCCTACATTACTTTGTCTCTCGTCCCTACAACATCTAGTCAGCCAAATTACGTGACACCTGTCCAACATCTGAAGACACTGCGATTTCTATATTACGATGCATATGCTACACTTATTCATTTACACACACACACACACACACACACACACACACACACACACACACACACACACACACACACACACACACACACACACACACACACATGTGCACACACACACACCACACGCACACACGCACCACACACACACACACACACACACACACACACACACACACACACACACACACACACACACACACACACACACACACACACACACACACACACACACACACACACCACACCACACCACACTCTACTTCAACAACATTAAACATTATCCACACTCCAGCCGTACCGCACCTGCACCATTCACCGTAACCCTCACGATCGACGGCTCGACTTTCCACCGATTCGTTTTACACGACTCTCCCATGTCCGCACTATCCTGTTGCCGATCAACACACATACTCATCTTCTCTCTCGCTTTATCCAATCGATTCTGAGTCCGATGCACAACACTCTGCAATCCACTTTTGTCTCTCTGAAGTCGATGGTTTATCCTCTGCTGTGACCTCAGCTTCGATTTCAGTTCGTTCTTCTGCCGATACTTTTGGTCAATGTTGCTCTGGTGACTCATGCCTTCACGAACGGCTTCCAGCCGTGCGCCGCGCTCGTACGCTAAGTCCCGATTGGCTCGTTCAAAATCGACACGCAGCCGCTCGAGTTCCTGTTCTGCCGTCTTCAAGTGCACAGTGATAGAGCCGCATTCTTCGTAAAGATCTTGACATTGTTGTTTTGCATCTTGCCACGCGAGTTCTAATTCCTGCAAGTGGCCGCATAGTTCCTCTCGGTCTGTGTTGAGGTTTTTCAATTGTTCAACGACGAAGTTGTGATCATGACGAGCTTTGAATAGCTCTTGGATTTTAGAGTCGAGTTCATCTCTCGTTTGCTGGTGCTCGTGGCGAGCAACCTACAAAAGTTGTGTGGGTCAGTCAGTAACAGTTGGTATTTGATTGTTTGTCCATCTGTCTGTCTCTGTGTAATGCATTAATGCCATCGTAACTCAGTGTGGATGATACTAACTCTAATATCTTTGCTATGTGTCTGTCAGTCTGTCTGTCTGTCCATTTGTCCGTCTCTGTGTCTGTCTATCTGTCTGTCCATCTGTCTGTCTGTTCATCCATATGTCCATCTGTCTGTCTGTCTGTCTGCCTGTCCATCTGTCTGTCTATCCATCTGTCTGTCTATCCATCTGACTGACTGTCTGTCTGTCCGTCTGTTCATCTGTCTGTCTGTCCATACGTCCGTCAGAGTTGCTTTCAAAAACACTATCAAGTCTGCTACAAGAGGATCTGGTTGTGGCCCTTCAGGGTGGAGATACGAACATATTCAGGCTATTTTCAAGGATGACAAATCAGCTGATTTATTATATATGATGTGCAACCACATAGCTCTGGGAAAAGTACCATCCAAGATCATCCCTTTACTTGCAGGGTCAAGGCTTATAGCTTTACCCAAGAGTAATGGTGATGTGAGACCAATCGCCATTGGTGAAGTCTTCAGGCGAGTCACAGCCAGAACTATTTGCAAACAGAAATCTGCTGTTTTTTCTGCACACTTTTCTCCAGTACAATATGGTATCGCAACGCCTGAGGGAGCAGAGCTGCTAACTCATCACATTCAGGTTTTACTTGAAAGTAATCCTGACTGGTCAATTCTAAAGACAGATGTTAGAAATGCATTCAATTCAGTTGCAAGAAAGCACCTTCTGCGTCAAATAGAAGAAGATTTACCCGATATCTACCCTCATGTTAGACAGATGTATGGAGAGCCTAGTACGCTGATCTATGTAACTGAAGGGAGAGTTGAATTGCTTACATCAAGTCAGGGTGTCCACCAAGGAGATCCATTGGAGCCAGCCCTTTTTTCAGTGGCCATTCATCCAATCTTATGTCAGGTAGTGGAAAGACATAACAGTGTTACCATTCTAGCATATTTGGATGACATTTATGCAGTTGGACCGACCCAAAGTCTTCAAGATGTTTTAGATGACCTAAAAACATCTCTGTCTTCAGTGGATTTAGAAATCTGTGACAAAAAGTGCGAGCTGTATTGCCCTTCTGGTCATACCTGTGACTTTCCTACTCCGGTATCTCATGATGGCATGATCATTTTAGGAACACCAGTTGGAAAAG
Organism: Corticium candelabrum; assembly: GCF_963422355.1. Lineage (NCBI taxonomy): Eukaryota > Metazoa > Porifera > Homoscleromorpha > Homosclerophorida > Plakinidae > Corticium > Corticium candelabrum. The sequence continues at coordinate 4,310,667 of NC_085103.1, forward strand.
GGGATTTTGTTCGTGCCCATTGTGTTGACATTGCCAAGGCTGGAGATAGACTGTGTTGTGAAATGTTGAAAGTAAACAACCGGCAAAGTTCTATGCTTATTCTCCGTCACTGTCATGTCCCTAGGCTGGCTAGACAAGTGTTCCCTTGTGATCTGGAAGAAGCTGGAATCATTCATGATGAGTTGACCAAGAGAACCTTCATGGGCATTATTGGTTTAGTCACCTCAATGACACTGCATGGAAACAAGCAGCCCTTAAGATCAGGTTTGGAGGATTCGGTCTAACACAGGTCAGACAAATTTCTCATGCAGCTTACTTATGATATCTTCATGGCGTCAGACTATGAACAAGTTGCCTAGTCGTTTCTCATCAATGTCTGACCTGATCAACTATCTGAAAGAGTCTGAATCAGTTCCAGAATCAATTGGCTCTACTCTAAAGTCAGCGTTTCAGTTATTACCACCTTTGCCAAAATCAGTCGACAATGAATCAGAGGAAAATCAGTCCACTGAAGATTTCATTTCATACCCACGGAAGTTACAGTAACGCCTGTGCACCAAGATTGGTGACCTGCTCGCCCATGTCCCCTCTGACAGAGATGCAGCAAGGTTACGATCTTTACAGGGAAAAGGCACAGGATCATGGCTAGAGGTAATACCGTCTTCTGGTAAGCACGCACTTAAAGCAAACGAGTTTTCCATTGTGTCTTATCTAAGACTGGGATTGCCTCTGCCATTCACTGAATGGACAAATGTATGCGATTATGGTCGAGTTATAGACCCCCAAGGATACCACCTTTGGGTCTGTAAGTATGGAGGTGGTTCTGTTTGGGCCCATAACTCTGTTGTCCATGGCTGGAGTGAATGCATGAGTGACCTACATATCCCACATGAGAAAGAACCAAGAAATCTATATGTCAACACTGAGGATCGCCCAGACATTACATTCTTTGATGCAGAATCAGGACAAAATCTAGATGTTGACATATCATTGGCACACCCATGGAGTCAAGGCATTCTAAAACGATCCAGCTGGGAGGATGAGTTTGCTGCCCACACGAGAGAAGAGAAGCAGACCAATAAGTATACAGGAGAAATTCTACCAGGAGGGACGTCATCAAAGTGTATACCACCAGTGTTCGAGCACTTTGGTAGAGGGGGCCTGCAAGCTGATGCCTTCTTACACACCCTCTCAAAACAGTGCAGCCGTATGGAGGAAGACCCCTTTCGTAGTGCAGAACAATTCAAAACTTTTTTGGAGGAAACGGTTCTCTTTGATTCTTCAAAGATGCAATGCAAAAGTAATCCTCAAAAAGTTGTCAAGAGTTTCAAAAACAAAGAATGACATGGACAAGCTTTTTGACTTTAATGTACAGATCTAAGTCCACTAATGTTTTTAAGTATTTTGCTGTAAAGGACTGGTTTATCATAGAAGTTTAGGATGTGTACAAGTAGAGGATCTGTAACAATAAATAATATGTCCATCTGTCTGTCTTTCTGTCTTTCCACTGTCCATCTGTCTTCCTATCCATCTGTCTACACACATGTCTACTTATCCACCGTCTGTCTGTTGGCATCCTCGCACGAGTTCACAACAAAACTCGTCTGACTCACATCAAATTTCATTTTTCCATTTCAGCACTGACTAACCCTCCAGCAATCCCTTCAAGCCACCATTTGTCCATTTACCTCCACTGTCTCCATCAGTACAGTACGTCTACTAATGCAATCATCTACCACCACAAACGAAAAAAATTTCATAAAACACAAGAATTTTCGGTCGACTGTCCATATTCAAATTCGTGTGTACTCTCAATGTCGTTTTAGTTCCTAACATTTCACACCATGTCAGGTACTGTGCTTGTACGAGTCAATTACCATAATTTTACTGTAACAGTTTGCACATATTTTCACAGATTGTGTATACTCCACACTCTCTAAGTACACACAAAAAATCCAAACTCACATTGTATTGTTCGTTCACTCTCACACTCTCCACGTTTGCTTCTTCAAGCTGCACTTGGTACTGATGGTTTTGCCACTTGAGCAATGCTACCTGCTGCTGTAGCTTCGAAGCCAAATGTTTCGACGACGGCGTCCTGCTTAACGTCAAACTGTCGAACCCGCCTTTCAACGACTTTGTCGTCCTCTGAAATCGATTCTCGGCCTCTGACTTACGAAGACTGCCTCGTAGTTCCTCAATGTCGGTTGTCATGTTGTCCTTCATTTCTTGCAGTTGCTCCAGCTCTCTGCATACGCGTTCATGTTTGGCACGCAGCTCGTTCAACTCAAACTTCGTGTCCATGTGATTGGCTTTCTCGATTTCGAACTTTGCCGATGTCTCCGAGCAGAGACGCTTCAATACGCTTGTCTCGACGCCGCCCGACTGCGAATGAAGATCTTCCTTCAGCTTGTGGTTGCTGTCTTTAGCTTCCTGATATTGACTGTAGATTATATCGTATTGGCCTTTCAACTGAGCCAATTGCTCTAGAGCGACGTCTCTCTCTTGTTGTAGTTGTTTACCCGACTGTTCAAATTTCATTAAACATGTCCTCGCTTGATTCAACTCGACTAGATCTTGTTCTCGTTCGGCGAGCTGGGACAACAGTTGGTCTCTCTCTACGCGAACAAATTCCACCATTTCTATTTGCTCTTGTAGTCGGCCAGCTGCACAACGCATGCTGAAGTCGGCAAAGTCGTTTGTGGGAGATAGAGTTGAGGGAAGACGATCTTCGCTGTTGGATCTTCGAAGTGTATAGTAGCCATCTAGAAACAAAAGTCAATTAACTTAAAAGATAAATAAAACAGTGAGAATTGTTGCACTGTGTTGTTATGTTGTTTTCTGTTGTGTTGTATTGTGTTGCATTGTGTTGTTGTTTGGTGTGGTTGTGTTTTGTTGTTATGTTGTGTTGTTGTATTGTGTTGTTGTGTTCTGTTGTGTTGTTGTGTTCTGTTGTGTTGTTGTGCTGTGTTATTGTTTTATGTTGTTGTATTATGTTGTTGTATTATGTTGTTGTATTATGTTGTTGTGTTGTGTTGTGCTGTGTTTGTTATGCTGTGTTATTTTGATGTCGTTGTGTTGTGTTATTGTGTTGTTGTGGTGTGTTGCGTTATTGTATTGTGTTGTTGTGTTCTGTTGTGTTGCCGTGCTGTGTTATTGTTTTATGTTGTTGTATTATGTTGTTGTATTATGTAGTTGTGTTGTGTTGTGCTGTGTTTGTTATGCTGTGTTATTTTGATGTCATTGTGTTGTGTTATTGTGTTGTTGTGGTGTGTTGTGTTGTTGTATTATGTTGTTGTGTTGTGTTATGTTGTTTTGCTGTGTTGTTGTGTTGTCGTTTGATGTGGTTGTATTATGTTGTTGTGTTAAATTGTATTGTGTTGTTGTGCTGTGTTATTATGTTGTTGTTGTTGTGTTGTTGTGGTGTGTTGGTGTGTTGCATTGTTGTATTGTGTTGTTCTGCTGCATTGTTCTGCTGTGTTGTTGTGTTGTTGTTTTATGTTGTTGTATTGTGTTGTTGTGCTGTGTTATTATGATGTTGTTATGTTATTTTATTGTGGTGTTTTGGTGTGTGGTATTGTTGTATTGTGTTGTTCTGCTGTGTGGTTGTATTATGTTGTTGTTTTATGTTGTTCTATTATGTTGTTGTGCTGTGTTATTATGATGTTGTTGTGTTGTTGTGTTGTTGTGGTATGTTGTTGTATTGTGTTGTTGTATTGTATTGTTGTATTGTGTTGTTGTATTGTGTTGTTGTTTTGTGTTGTTGTATTGTGTTGCTGTTGCATTGTGTTGGGTGTTGGGTGTTGTGCTGTTGTGTTGTGGTACTGCCATAAACAAAATAGTGAGATCAACAATGAAAGAAAGAACAACAAACAAAATAATGAGATCAAAAATGAAAGTAAACAGCAGCCTAATAGCACTACATTAGTGACATGCCACAGTACATGCACTACAATCCCAACAAGTGGACACATCACAGCATGTACTGTAACTCCTAACCCAATACATGTTTTCAGAGTGACTGCACCACCACCACATAACAGTCCACAAACACTAATCAACAACATCCATCCCACTGCAATCTGATCTAGAGCTTGTACAAGACAGAGCAGTGCACAACAGAACGAGACATAAATCACAACTCCTCATCCATCCTTTTCATCAAACAGTAGCCACATCAAGTGAACAGCATGGTCTGTGCCCCATTAATCTAATATTTTGTCATCCTAAACTGTCCAAATAATCTTAACCATGCCTTGGAGTCTATCAACAATCAATCAATTGTGAAAGTGCTTGCAACAAGTATTTACTAGCAACATGTCCCACCACTAAAAAAAAGTTAATTAACTCAACGATCTTCTGCTGGAAGATGGCCATACGGAAATACCAATTTCCACTACAGAATGTCAAACATCAAAACACAAGAATTTCCTAGAAAATTAACATTAAAAATAGTTAGACTGTTTAGTTGTAGACTAGACTGAGAGAAAGTTTTAGATAACGATTTCTTCAATATATTATTTCCTCAACTATATTGCCTATACGTGTTCAAACGTTTCTATTGATTTTTAGAAATAAAACTCAATGAGCACAAAATTTCCGAGCTCGTCATCAAGTGGAGGTTGACTCATGCTCGAAATATCAAACTCAAACAGTGGGAAGTTAGCAGTTGAGTTATGCTACACGTACACACCATACTGTGTTTGTACATATACTACATGGACAGTCTGTATGTAATAGTCATACACAGCTTGTCAGATACACAGAAATACATAAATTACACAACTAAAATGGAATGTGTGACCATCCTCCGACTTCCAGGATTCCATATACCTTAGCTATCAATCTCACTACATGGAAAGCGGAACGTCCACCTTTCCATACGTCAATACCATTCCACACATCTACAACAAGACATCACGCAGGAAGTCTCCTTTCAAGGAGTCACCATTTGCGCCATGTCTCAGACTAGAGTAGTGCGCCGTTTTACACCAATGTGTCCAACACCTCAGCTCAAAAATCTCTTATACAGTATACCTACACACTGGAAGATGCTAGACTCACTTGCAGCCAAGCTTTACAAGATTTGTTCTATAAACAGCAAGCGAAAGGATTCTAAAAGAAAATGATACATGCACTGATTCGGATGCTAAACATTAGGTGGCAACAACACTAATCCGACACGCCATCACAGCAGACAACAGTACAGTCAGCGGCATGCTAGACCATTAAGTGTCCGCCCACCCCTCCAACATCCACACCCATTAATTACCGTTTACAAACGCAGTTTTCGACAACAGATATCGAAAACCTAATGCGCGGAAGCCTTCTACAGCATCCGGCTGCATAACGAAAGCGAACCAAAGCAACAAGAGAATGCGCCAGGGTCATTCTTTCATTTGCAGCCGGAATAGGCAACCGGAACACCAAAAAAAACTGAACCAGACCAACAAGGCTAGAACCCGCCAGGTCACTGCAGCCCCAGTAAACAAAACACAAACAAAAAACGTTACAAACATACAAGGATTTCTCTAAACACTGCGTCTACCTTCGTTTTCCACGTCGAGAGCGCGCAGCTCGTCTGCAGACAGTCCGAGATTGTTCAACACAAATCGATAGGTCGGCCTCAGTGCGCGACAGAGCGACGAGAAAGCTCGCGGACCCTTACGCGTGAGAGTGTCCAACAGCATCTCAGCGCGCTCCTTGAACGTGCGGCCCTCACGTTCGATGATCTCGCAGTCGTCGCTCGTTAGAACGTCCTCCTGCTGCAGAGAAGTGTACAGACGACGCGCGTCGACGTTCTTGACGAAGTAGACGCGATGCCGGAGCAAACGGGCGCGGTCGACATCCTCCATACCAGAAGAGAAGAAGACAAATGAGAAGCCGGTGTGAATGCTGACGCCTATGCGGCGTACCTAGTAGATAATGAGGTGGGGTGCCGTTCACGTGACTAGAAAGGATGTGCATATCTCTCTGTCTATCCTTTTGTTGACTAATTCATGACTTACGTCTTTCTCTAGAGAGCGAAACTACGAAACCTATGCGTGGCTTTATGCGTGTATTATTGTAGATGTGTATGCCCATAGTTAGCAAGCAGCAGGAAAGAAGCGGATGTAGCTACCTAATTAGTTATCTACACAAAATGCAATGATACCGAAACCACAAACAAACTGGCCAACCTCCTACACTACTGTGTAGCTACAATTTAACATCTCTAGACTGATGACACTAACCTCATTCACCTAATCTAGTCATCGGGTAGTGAGCAGCAATGCGTTTGATACAGTCATTGTGTTGTGGTAACAAACGGATGGGAAACGCTCCACGCATAAACCAAATTCCTTGAAGGAGATATACTACGCATTACTTTAATTAGCGCTTAAACATCGGTAAGACGTTTTTGGCGAGTTATTTGTAGCATACTACACACACACACACACACACACACACACACACACACACACACACACACACACACACACACACACACACACACACACACACACACACACACACACACACACACACACACACACACCAATTCCAACACTCTCCTCACATACAGTACAACCACACATTTGCTGATATAGGTTACATGTTAGTTAACTTAATTAAACTTATTAACAAGGTCTGTGTTCAACCTGATTATACAGTACACTAATAATAGTACAAAAATAAATATTAAATCCAGTCAACCACTTACTACTGGAATGTAAACGTCGTTCATGCTAAAAAGTGTATACAACCCCCAGAGAAGTTGCTTCCACACAATATTGTTAGTGTGTACTGTACATCAGCAATACTGGCTATGTAAAAAGCAATAGTGACAATGTAATATAAAAGTGTGTGTGTGTGTGTGTGTGTGTGTGTGTGTGTGTGTGTGTGTGCGTGTGTGTTACTATCACTAAAATTTATAAGACATTGTACGCTAATTGTATCAAGTTGCAACAAAACAGTGGAGTCACTGGGTCTCGAAATTAAGATGGCAAGCTCCTGGGGTCTATGTCATAACATCTATAAGACCTTGTCTACTGTCTAAGGGCCACACCTACTAATAGTAGTGAGCCATGACTGCCCCACTGGCTCCCAGCCCTGATTCAATGACACGCCACTGAACAGAAGCACTAAAAATAAACTCTGTGAATGCCTAATGGTTTACGGATGCCTCCAGAGTTAGCCAACGGATTCGAAACTGGTGAACTAATTGGCTCTACCTTTGCCAATACTGACATACAATTAGAAAGTTCACTTGCTGTTTAGCAAGACATGAGTTCTATTATCAAAAGGCTTCCAAGAAATTCTATAAAAAATGCAGAGTAGCTTAGTAAAAATTTCCATATTTAAGCTAAATCTAATAACAGTGTGTGAATAAAAACATGCTGTGGGAACATATTAGAACGTTGTTAATATCATAGTAGTGTCTCTGAGCAACAAGATACAGAAACCATTTGCCGACATGGTATGATAATATGATAATATCTCTTAGTTAGTTTTAGACAAGTGTATCCAATGGTTATGAAGTGTTTGTCTATATCTGGAAGCATCCGGAGGATTTCAATGTTGTGAGAATGAGTGACAGTTGTGTAGGAGTTATAATACCAATGCACACGCGAGCGCGCGCACGCACACACACACACACACACACACACACACACACACACACACAACACAGACACTATGGCTATATATATATGTGTCCAAATATATAATCTGGTGTGAAACGGGAATATGGCAAAAGAGAGAAGATGGACTGTATGACAAAACGTAATGTAGCACATCTAATTAGAACCATGAGGCTACACCCAGTACATGTGGAAAAGTGCCAGACAAAAAGAAAGCGATTCCTTGCCAAAACGGAGACACTGGAAGCCAGCTGCAGCAAGCAGTAGTGTCAGTTGTCTCACCATCTATTCTAAGAGCTGTGCTAAAGTAGCAACTAATTATTTATTTATTTATTTGGTTATCTTCCCCTCCCTTCTTAAATAATTAATTAGCAACATCATCTATTTTAGCCCATACTTAGTAATTGAATTTAATGATCATCATAACTTGCCTTCTTTCTTGGCAGCTAACACACACACACACACACACACACACACACACACACACACACACACACACACACACACACACACACACACACACACACACACACACACACACACACACACACACACACACACACACACACACACACACACTGCTAACCTAAAAACGGACTAAAATTTAGTGTGCGCAATTACAATTTATAAATTAATTAAAATCAACAATCCTCGAAGACCCAGACCCTCATCCGCGCTAGAAAATTATTTAGTAGCGCCATGCTAGGTTACTCATCAAGTCTAACATCTCTCCTACTTTACATCAACAGAAACAACTCATATTATCATTATTAATAATTAATTAACCCTTTGATTTATTCTACACTGTACAGCTATTAAACAAGCAAACACCGACCGTCACAACGCAACGAAAGTACTACAATCATAAAACAAAAATTCTGCATCTGAAAACTTGCCTTCTAATCTAACGCCCTGCGCCAACTCCTCAACCGATGTCCCGTATTTGTTGTACAAACCTGTATAACAGTACAAGACCCGTATAAGAGTTTAGTACAAGACCCGTATAAATTGCAAGACCCGTATAAAATACAAGACCCGTATGTAACACACTAAGGTCAGATGTCCCATTTAGGCGACGTCTCTGCTTCCCAGCGGGTTCTATCGTCATGCACGGGCGCTTTTATCACAGCCCTTTTTTGTGAGGACACACACGGCACGCAAAGTCACACATCCATACTCATCCAGTCTTCCTCTTTCCAGTGACGCCATTCGATGTCGTTAAGACTCGCCTGCAGGCTCAACAGCGCAGCATCTACGGCCCAAAGTCGGTTTTCGGTACGAGGTGACATCAATAGTGCTCGACGCGACGAGATGTGTTGATTGGTTGTCGTTCTGTAGCGTCTGCGAGTGGCCAGCGGCTGCTGTTCTGTCCGAGTCTGATTAATCAGTTGTGTATATGCGGGGCGGGTGTTGCAGATGCGAGTACTATTGCTGCGACTACTAGACTACACTTTGCTGGAACGATGGTGCGTGTGTACAGTACGGTGCAATGTTGACAAACGGGTAGACAGACAGACAGAGATACCCGGATGAGGCGTGGGCAGAAGACCTACGTACAGTCATTGTGACTGAAGTGAGAAACAAATGTGTTTGACAAACAGACAGACGGACAGACAAAACAACAACAACAACACAACAACAACAACATACTAGCAGACAGGCAAATATACAGATACACAGGCAGACCAGCAGACAGACAGACAACAGCAACAACAACAACAACCACCGAGCAGCAGAGAGACAGACAAATAGACAGACACACA
>NC_085103.1:4325051-4327551 GCF_963422355.1 Corticium candelabrum
GAAGTATACATGCATGCATACAGCAAATACATACATACATACATACATACATATATATATATATATATATATATATATATATATATATATACCTGTTGTTATTTCAGTAGTATGAGGAGGTTTAGTCAATGAATATAATATTGTGTCCAACTTTTGAATAAAATAATTTCAATTGCCAAATTACATTTAATATGGTCTCATTAGAAAACTTACTATCAGTTTTCAGATATCACTTGCTAATTTTTGTTGACAAAATGCTCTGTATTTTTGCTAGTAAAATGGAGCATCAAAAGCCACATGTGGTCTGGCCTAACGCGCGCTAAATATATGAAAAATCACGTGATTAGAATCTAAATTTTGTAACCAGCCCGTCACTGGGCTGTCAGCGTTAGACTCATCAAGAGCTGCAAGATCGTTACTACTTACTACGCAAGCGTGTAACACACGTGGTTACTCTTGACGTAATATTATCGTAAGACATCCCCAGGGCATACATGATGTAGGGCTGGACTAAACGAGACTCTAGAGTGTTTGAAAAAAGGGATTTCTAATGAATATCATGATAAGACAATTGTCTATATCCGGGGATTCATATAAATAAAATGTCATTATTCATCATAAATCAATTATGAAACACATGAAAACTGTCCTATTGCCTCACAATGGCATGTATTCACTGCTATCTCTAAATATATTTCACTTATGCGTAATTTATTAGTATATTAATATATTAATTAATTAGGTTAATTGGTACTGCAATTCCGGTATCCTTAGATGTGAGACTAGAGTGTAATTTACACACTTACTTTGATGTAATAAATGTAGATACAAGAACGATTTCTGACACTCTAGCAACTGACCGATTCCTCAAAAGGGGCCTTTCGTCACAATTGCGTCGTAACATATTGTTCCTTGCGATTCCGTTATTCCTAAGACTGCATGTTTAGCCAATAATTGAGTAAACCGTTGCGACCGTTTCAGACTCACAAAATCGCCCGTTTTGCAATCGAACGATTTCTTGTCCCGACTTTTCAATTTCTCGCGTTTTCTCGCATAGAAACAAATTAAAAATGGATACGCAATCAAACGATGTGTTTTTCTCATCTAAGTAGTCAGAAAAAGTTTGATGCTCTATCTAAACTGGGTGATCGCGATTTTGTGAAGATTTGTAATGGTATACATTAGCTACTAGCCTTCGTCTAGATATATGAGATAAACACTGTGCTGTTTTGACTGTTTCGAAGCGAGAAAACGCGATAAATTGCAAAGTCAGTTTCAGGTGCAAGAAATCGACAAGAAATCGTCCAAAACCGGCAATTTTGTGAGTCTGAAACAGTCGCAACGGTTTACTGGATTATTGGCTAAACATACAGTCTTAGGAGTAACGGAATCGTAATCAGCGATAAAGAACGAAATGTTACGACGCAACTACAATGAAGGGCCCCTTTCGAAGAATCACATTAGATTCTAGACTGATTCCTCAAAAGGGGCCCTTTATCACAATAGCGTCGTAACATATTCTTCCTTACACGCTGATTACCATCCCGTTATTCCTAAGACTGTATGTTTAGCCAATAATCGAGTAAACCGTTGCGACCGTTTCTAATTAACGCCTGAAACCGACTTTTTGCAATTTATTTTTATTGCGTTTTCTCGTTTCGAAACAGTCAAAACAACTTACCTAGACAAAGCCTCTTAGCTATCTGGTCAGTAAAATAGTCGCAAAATCGCCCGTTTGGGCATCAAAACTTTTTCTGTCTAGGAACCTTTGAGAAAAATTTGTTTGATCGCGTATTGATTGATCTAAATTGTTTCTATGCGAGAAGACACGATATGTTGCAAAAAGTCGGTTTCATGCGCACGAAAATGGAGCGATTAATCGAATTAAATAATTTGTCACAGGGAATGTGACACAAAACCCACCTGTGTTTAAAAAATAATTAGGTTACGCGTGGGAAACGAGGCAAACCCATGTGTGGGTTTGTGAAACAATTACCCACGTGTGAGTTTTCTAACTCACAGAAAATTTGAAAAACCCAGAAAACCCACGTAAAACAGTAAGAAACCTACCAAAACCCACCATAACCCACCTTGAGGGTTTTGTAAAACTAAGAAAACCCATACAGTAACCTCCGAAATCCACTATGGGAAACGCTTTTTAGAGGCCCGCCGTTTTGATTTCTAATTCAGGGTCGAGTTTGCTATATATTGACTTTGTAATTGAATTCATTCGTCTATAATTATCCGTGAAACCCATGAACACCCATATGAAACCGCCAATGCAAATTGCAACAGTAAGTGGACATTGAACTGATTGTAATCATGTCTGATTATATTTCCAGTTACCTTATTTATCTAATCGCCACACCTTAGTAACCATTTGGCACGCTTACTATAGATTAGCAAAAATACACTCTGTTCTTCACAAGCGACAGTGTCTCTGCTTTCTTTTCACGTTCAGTAGCAGTCCTTGTTAGTTGTCTGCTTTTTCACTTGGTTT